>NW_026596143.1:131822-289372 GCF_907164565.1 Psammomys obesus | reverse complement strand
AATATTGAAATCAAGGTATTTCAATATTGAAATCAAGGTATTTCAATGATTGCCTTTTAGACACTCACTGTCTGTGTTTTCATTCTTCCATAAATAACTATTCTGTTTGTTGTCTTTGATGATAAAGAGAATACTTGATTTTTTCTTGCTGTAAAAGCCCTATATGCAACTGAAGACCCCCTTTCCCTTATTTAAGCTGAATAATTTCCTTATATCTATTCATTTTAGTGGTTGTGAGTTTACACCATTTAGATTATTGGAGCCTTTTCAGATTCTTCACTATGCTCTTCAGTTTTAGCCTTTAGAGACGAATATACTTTGTTTCTCCAGTTTTCTAGAGACACTGAAAACCAGTCTGTTTTCCTTTGTAGAAATGTTCTACAAGTACCATGTGAAAAACACTGTAAGATAATTCTACATTTTTTAATTACTCTTTTCATAAATAATACAACCCCTTTCCATCTACAAAGGTTTACATTTACAAAGGTCTAGAACACATTTTAGCATGTTGCCACCTGTCCCCAGCAATTTGACACATGTCCACAAAGTAAGATAACTTTAAATTTTATTTTAAATGCATGGTGTATCCTTAAGCTTTTCCATCTGTCTTTTCAACTGTAAGGGAAAGTCTTCATTTTTGTGAGTCTAATTTCTTTCTTTAAAGGGCTGGGAAGTTTGATTGTATGAAAGCAGAATTTTAGTGTTGAAAATAAAGGCAAAGTTTCCAATAATTATTATTACCTTCGTAAGCTGAATTTATAGCTCACTTCTTTGCGAATAACGAAGCACCTTCATCTCTGTAGATTTACCCTAAAAGCCCCCACCTTTATTCTTTGATTTAACTTGGAGACAGAACCATTTATATTTTAGATCCTTGTGTAGATTTTAATATTCATTGTAACCTTGATATGTTATTAGAGTAGGATAGTTTTGGGTATGGCCTCAGGGCTATAGCAAGGGAAAAAATCAGAGGGTCTCACTCAAAAGACTCTGGATGTTATGTATTATTTCTGCACTGCAATGATTTTGCCAGAGGGAAGGAGTCATTATCTCTTGGCAGAACTTTTTTTCTTCTCCATTTTATTTCAGCAACCTTACCTTTGGACCCTAGTGCCTGAACCTACAAGTTTGCTAAATCCTTCAGTGACTTTTTATCACACTAAATCCAGGCATCTTTCTGTGCCAGGTCAGGTGCATGTCTCTTTTGATATCATAGCTGTAAAATGAAAAGTGGTGCTTATTTTAGATAGAGCCTCTTTTTTACCTTTCCATAAAACTTGCTGTTTTATACCTAATATCTTATTTTTATATTTCAGTAAAAAATAGAATAAAATGGAAGAGACGGTGAATCAGTGTTTGCAACTGCAGAAATCACAGAAACATAAGGCAGGACAGTGCATTGAAAGGCTGTTTCTTTTTTATCTCTCCATCATCAGATAAATTCAATGTTAAGACAGTTAGAGAAATGCATCTGGAATCTTTATGAGTTGTTCTAAGCTATCAGAATCCCCTACATTTTTTCACTATATAACAGTGTCAACATACCAGTTTAGGCTTCGAAACAAACATACTTAAGTTGGTTAAAAGTATGGGTACTATGATTCAATAACTTGTGTAGTTTGTCATATTTTTGTGTTTATTTTTCTTAGATATGTATCTCTAGTTGACTCCTATTGTTCCAAGATCGAAATGTGTGTTTCCCACTACTAAGTCACCAACTTCATAGTTCAAGTTTTATATATTTTTAAAAACTTTTCAAATACCAGAGAAAATTATGACATTACAGAACTTATTTTTTCTTTTCTTAACAGATTAATAAAAGAGTTGTATAAAGGAATATGTATTTATTTAATTGTTTCATTTATAGAACATAGAAATGTCATGTTTTCCCAACAATAGCCCAGTTGCATTTGAACTTAAGAAATGAATGAATCCCCAACCTAGGACAATCCATGGATAGAACCTAAAACCCCGGCTCAGATGTTGCCCATAGACTCAGTCTCCAAGTAGGGTCCCTAGTAAGGGGAGCAGGGACTTTCTCTGGAATGAATTCAGTTTTGATTTCTTTAAAAAACCCAGTTATGTTATGAGAATATGCTTTTGTTTAATCCCAGTATGGGATAAGAGGCTGTTCATGGCAAATGATTATGATTTGCTTCATACATTAGCAGTTGTGTGATCTTTGCCAGCCACAGATGGTTTATGTTTGGAAGTCTAGAAACTCTTGAGAGGTTATAAATGCCAGAGCTTAGAGAGAGACAGGAGTATTCAGAATCATCATCATCATCATCATCATCATCATCATCATCATCGTCATCTGCTTCTTCCCCTCTTGCTCCTGGTTGCTGTTGTTGAGCTTTGTGAGAGCAAGAAGTTGGAGATATCCTGACAAGGAAGACTGGACTTTCCCCAAGGAACCCAAACCCCCTGATCAACAGGAGGTAGTCTAAAGAGGTCTATGTTTCCTTTTCTCTCTAACCTTATATTTCTCTTCTACCTAGGTTTGGGTTGAAAGAAATTGGGGTGGAGAAAGGTGGTAAACATAAGAACCCAATAAAATAAATAAAAAGTACAACAACAAGCTGAGCAAAGAAAACCAGAAACATGCCAATATGGACAGGCGAACGCCTAAGAGGCGTCAATCTTACACAAGGACTTTCAGGAAACCAAAGAATACCGAGGAATGGGAGAAATAATCTTCTCTAGAGAAGAACACAACAATTTGTTATCCAATGCCAAAGGTCATCCCTGAAAACACAAATTATGCAGATTGAGTAGGTCATATTTAGGGAAATATATACATATACACACATACATTCATATACATATATGTACATGTATACAGATATATGTGTAAAAACAGTTAACTAAAAAGGGGTCATGAATTGAAAAGAAAGAATAGAGAGTTATATGGGAAGTTCAGAAGGGTGGAAGGGGAAGAGAAAATGATCCAATTATATTGATTATAATATAATATGCATTATTTATTATAATTTTATATTACATTAATATCATGCTATTATATAGTTTATTATATTATATTTATAATTAATTATAAATAATTATTGTGTATAAGTAGTTATTTATAATAATATGAGGAAATTTTAAAAAGAAATGACATCAAATGAAAAGTCATATCTAAAGGGAAAAATCATGACAGCTAAATATAGTTTTAAGAAAATATTTTAAAAGTTATCAATTAAGTAAATTCTGTAATTATATTTTTTCTCTTCTGCTGGCTTCCTTAAAATAAAATTACATAAAATAATTACAGTACTGGATTTGGGTTTACATCATATGTAGATACTATATATTTAAAAATTATGCCACAAAACAGAATGGAGGGGGTAAAAATATACCTAAGTAATTCTTTAGATCTCAGGGGCATTCACTCCTGTGACATCTACACTGATGTCTGAGCTAGGCAACTGTGAGAAAGACCATCCCAAGGCACAAAAGGTATGAACAACGACAAATGAACTCAGGGGGTTGTATTTCTCTCTCTCTCTCTCTCTCTCTCTCTCTCTGTGTGTGTGTGTGTGTGTGTGTGTGTGTGTGTGTGCATGTGTGTATTCACACTGAAAGACTAAGATGTCATACATTTGAGGGGCAGGGTGGTAAGGCATGGGAGAAGTTGAAATGATGTAAATACTAAAGTTTCAAATGACATTCTAAAACTATAAAGTTAAAAATGTAAAGTTAAAAGCATAGAGAAATCAGTGGAATTCTAAGACATAAAGTGTATTCTAAGACATAAAGTGCTGCAGAAAAACTTGGACAAAATATGCCTTTTGTTCATTTTCACATCTGTGTAGGATTCCATTCTGTGAATTCTTGATAAGTTACCAATTTCTGTGGAAATATTTTAGGTTTTGGATATGGTAAATCATCTTCTCGTGAACCCTAATCTATATTTCTTTATACACACAAATAAGTGTCTTTTTTTTCTTGTAGAGAGACACTTCAGGGTGGATTTCACAGACTATTGGAAATTTTATCTTAAACCTATTGTTTTTATGAAAGTATTTTTATTTGTGATAAAACATAATATTTCTGATCATGAATAGTTTTGCATATATTGTTTGGTGGTAAGTACATCAGATTGTGTACTAGATCTGTAGAACATTCTTTTATTTCTATTAAAAAAAAAGAAACTCCAGAGCACTGTATAATACTTGTCCCATTTTCTTTCCTTTCATTCCCTGGAAATTTTCATGGTGGCATTTCTGTGAGATGACTTACTTTAGCTACTTTATACAAATGGAATCATACAGTTTTGCCCTCTTGTGAATAATTTACTTCATAGAAATTTTCCTCATGGTTCACCTGTTCTTTACTAGATATTATTCCTATTATGAAGAAGAATAAAATGGCATTGTATGCATATACCATGTTATGATAAATCATTCACTGTCTATGAAAATGAGTTGATTCTATCTCTGAACAATTGTGTGGTATGGTGTAATGAACATGAATTTGCAAATATTTCTAAAGATCCTGCTTTCAATCTTTTTTTAAGGAAGATAGTTACACCTATAAGTGATGCTATAAGAACTTCATAGCTATTTTAAAGGTTCTTAAAACTTTGAATAGTGGTTGTTTCATTTACACCACAATTCCCAAACTAAGAGTTTCCAAGAGGACAGGAACTCCACGAGGAGATCAACAGAACCAAAATATCTGTACACAGGGGTCTTTTCTGAGACTGATATTCCAACCAAGAACCATTCGTGGATATAACCTAGAACCCCTGTTCAGATGTAGCCCATGGCAGCTCATTCTGCAAGTGGGTTCCCTAGTAAGGGGAACAGGGACTGTCTCAGACATGAACTCAGTGGCTGGCTCTTTGACCACCCTCCCCACTGAGGGGGGACAGCCTTACCAGGCCACAGAGAGGACATTGCAGCAGTCCTGATGATACCAGATAGGCTAGGGTCAGATGGAAGGGAAGGAGGACCTCCCCTATCAGCGGACTTGGAGAGGGGAATGAGAGGAGATGAGGGAGGGTAGAATTGGGAGGGAATGAGGAAGGGAGCTACAGCTGGGATACAAAGTGAATAAACTATAATTAATATAAAAAATAAATATTTAATTAAAAAATTGAAATTGTGGTTGTTTTTCTAAGTTGTGGTATGTGTGTGCATGTGTATATGTGTGTATGTGTGTGTGTGCATGTATGTATAAGTGTGTGTGTGTGTCTGTGTATGCTATTTTTTTAAATAGCTCGCTGGTTTCAAAGATCAGTTTTGAAATAAGAGCATAATCTAATACTGGATAACTTAGGATGTTTGTCATTAAAACATGCTTACAGTTGGCATCAAATCCATGCTGGAATCACCTTGTTTCATCTCACTTTGTTTCAATCCATCACAATGTGACTATTTGTGATTACTGCTGAGCACTGGAGAATGTAAACAGTATGCTTTTAAACGTGAAAGAACTTTAATTTTTAGTTTGAGAGATACTATTTGCAAAGATCATTAATGTTTTATAAATTTGAAAGAAAAGAAATTACAAAATAGGAAAGGTAAGATTCAGTGAAAAATCATATAAAAATCCAAGCTATTATTATTAAATGGGAAAAATGCTTTAAAAAGTTTCTACACCAGTGTTGTAAAATGATGAATTTACCTCAATTTAATATTTTAATTTTACAGAATTAAAAAGTTAACCATCCTGGTTTTTGAAACCATGAAATTTCTTCCTAGATTTTAGTCAATTTTTACTTTACAGTTTCCTTGGCTTTAAAGCATATTAAAAACAACAACAACAATAAAACAGTTCTGGTGAATACTCAGCCTTTTGACTAAACCAGTCCTTTACAGTCAAGTTTTACGATAGAAATGATTCCATTTGTGAGATGGCTTAGAGATTACCAAACTCTCACCCTTTCAGGACAAAAATAATTTTTTTTCTTCACCAATTAAAGGAGCTGCCATCTCAATATATATATTTGTACTACCTTCCCACACAGAACAAGTACATTGTGAAAAATGAACGAGAAAATGGCGGGGGGTGCTTTCTTTTGGACACGACATGGTCGTTGCACTTATGACCTCACAGCACCTATGGCTACCTGATTTGGACCAAGCCAGTCAATAATCTAACATGGGTCAGGGAGGAGCAGTCAAGCTACCAAGGAGTCAAGGGCAATTGTTGTTCCTGGGGGAGAAGGAATAACTTTTATTTTTTTTGGGGGGGGGGCTGTGGCTGTTGGGTGTTTTCCCATTCTCATGCTGGCAGAACTAATTGGACTCAGCGTGTTAAAAGAAAACGAAAAGAACATTAAGGTAGGAGGGGCAAGGGTAGGCGGTATCAAGAGACAATGCAAGGGAGGAATATGGGGTGAGCGAGCTCAAGATGCACCGTATAGGTGTATTGTTATCAACAAGCACATATTTTGAAAGGAGCTAGGTATGAAAGCTCATGTTCATAATCGTAGCCCTCTGGAGATAGAATCAAGGAAGATCATGAGTTCAAGGCATTACAGTGAAACCTTTTCTTAGAAAATTAGTACCTGCCCAAGACACATCAGCATTGGGATCCATATTCATCTATTTATTATTTTTTACTCTCTAAGTATGACATAAGTTACGTCAGCTATAAGAACATACTGGGATCTCCTGTGTGCAGTTTTCTTCTCAGAAAGGAACATACAGAAATAAGGCAAGCACTTTGAGGCTAAATGTATCATTGTCACAGGATTCTGAAAAACAGAGTCATTTGAATAAAGCTCGATATTTTATAGACAGACATTTAGTCACCTTTCTCAAAAGAGACAAAATGCCACCTTTACCAGACTCTGCTGACTTCCGACTCCACGTGTTTGAAGCACCATGTCTGCCTCTAGGCAGTTGAAAAGAATTGTGTATCTAATGTAAGTATTTCATAGCTACTGACCTTCCCTTCAATATCAAACAGCTATTTCTACCATATATATATATATACATATATATATACATATATATATATATATATATATATATATATATATTCAAAGCAGTTTTTAAACTTTTTTAATATTTGAGGGCAGAAACTTTTAAATAAATTTTAGAGATGCATTTCAGTGACATTGAAGAGTGACTATGGATGCTCTCATTTCCAGTACAACAGGAATATTTTGAAATTTTCACTCGAATTAAAGCCACTCCAATATTTAAACACAGCCTTATTTCAAATGTAGTCATTTTATAAAGGTACATAATGCAATTTATCAGAAGTCTATGTATCAACATTTGCTTTCTGCACTATTGATAATAACATTAAACTTTGTTTTTTTGTTAATTTTTATGTTGGCTAGCAAACTAAGGCATTTAAATAACTGAATTACAGGCCCAGCGGCTCCTTCACTGTGGAAACAGAACTCGGATTTAAATATATCTGTTTTGAATAGCTATTGAAAGGAAGTTCATTCCTTCCCTGACACATCTTTGTAAGCCTATCTGGAATTATTTAAGCCACCTCTATCTGGTATTGCTGAGCTACCTCTCTGGTGCAGTGGTCATTTAACCTGTATTATCAGCTGTTAAAAGGATGCTCTTTTGAAACACCAAACCATCCCAAATCCCTTATGCTTCTCTGTCTCTCTTTCTTTTTCTCTCTGTCTCTTTCTCTTCCTCCCTCCCTCCATTCTCCCCCTCTTCTCTCCTTCCTTTTTCCCCCTTTTGGTAAATAATATATTTGTTTGTCTTTTTTAATTTTATTTTTTTATGTTAATTACAGTTTATTCACTTTGTATCCCAGCTTTAGCCCCCTCCCTTATTCTCTCCCAATCTCACCTTCCCTACCTCATCTCCTTCCATGCGCCTCTCCAAGTACACTAGTATAGTCTGAACATTTGGCACATGCATACAGTATATAAAAATCAGTACAGGGTAATTAGCACTTCCATATCATTAAAAATTTATCATTTCTATGTGTTGGAGCTTTGGTTTTTAGTTATTTTTAGTATGTTCTATGTTCTCATAGCCAAAAGCTGTCTTACTGTGTTGTAGAAACCCAGAATCATTTTTTTTCACATTGTGTGTTAAGTGACTATCTTAATTACATGGGCTGAAGTTTCTTAAATGCCGTAGCAAACAGAAGGACTCCACTGCTTTGATATTGAGGAATAGCATTCTCTTCTCTATACCATACTTTCATTATCCATGTATCTGATGATGATCATCCTGATTAACTTTATTTTGGTAAGCAGAGATGTTCATTTGTCTCTTCATATAACAGCTTTGATAAGCATAGACTTCCATGTGTCTGTTGATATGATGGTTTCATTACACTTGCTGATAATTTGGGAGTTTTAAACTCTGTGTTAAGATATAGGACTACACCACACAATGAGCATTTGCTTATAGACAGGCTTCACATATGAAGTGATCCCAGAGATTACAATGGAACTTTCAATTTCCTGTTGCCTAGAGATGCTGTGAGCACTCTGACAGTATCTAGGCCCATTATCTGTGCTCTAGGCAGCCTTATGGCCCAGTTTTCCTTCCAATCCAACATTCCCTGAAACTTCCATTCTTAAAAAAACTCCAGTGTCCTTAGCTTCATGTACCTTCAGAGTACAGTTTCTAATAGAGAAAGAGGGATGGTGGAGGAATCGTTTCTTCTCTTACTTCATTATTAAAATAAAAAGTTACCAGTTTGGGTGGGAAAGCAATTGAGGGATAAGGTGTTTGGGAGCAGTCAGCTTTTCCCTATAGCCATCCGATTCTGCAGCACACCTGTTCAAGCCTACACTGCCTACACAGGAGCTCACTGTCATGACTGTTTACAAAGCATCTTAAAGATTATGAGTTATAAAACATGAGAAAGAAACTGTTCTTTTACCTCAAGTTTACCATGTTTTTTTTTTCTGTGAATTCAGAACTTTATAGCTTCAGAATGTATTCAGATGAAGCTCTGTTTTCAACAACCTGAGATATGCCAAGTTTGGCTAAAGGCTTTCACGTTTTAATGTTGTGTCCTGAAGAGTGATGTTTGAATTCTTATCCATGACACACCTGCAACTATATAATATAAGATACATATTAAAACGCCAAGAAGTATTTTGATTTTACAGTGATGTCCACCTTTCATGTCATCCCCCCCTTTTTTTTTAATCAGAAAAAGGACTTACTAATGAATTAGGAAGTATTTCAACAAATGACTCAACCAATTTTAATTTTTCTGTTAAATTTTTTTTGTCCTAAATTTCATTGCCCATAATTCCACATCAAGAGTATGGTTACTTATGCTGGCACAGAACCTTTAAACAGGAATAAACTTATTTAATAATGCTGAAGTATGTGTATGTCCTTTACCTCGTAAATTTCTGAGGCTTATAAGCAATGAGGCATACTTAATATTTTTATTTATTTATGGGTTGAAAATATTTATGGGTTGTTTGTTTCATTTGGGATGTTTCTGTTTAAATAAGATTTTATTTAATTCTTTGACAGTTTCATACAGTGTTCTTTGAACATATTCACAATCTTCCCGACAACTCCCAGATATTTTCTCCCATCCTCACTTCATCTACCCATTTTACTGGGAGATTTCTTCTTCTCTTTATAAATCACACTGAGCTCAATTTGTGTTGCCCAACTACTTGTAAGAGTTGGGCGTGTTTTGGAGTGTGGTTCACCCACCAGGGGTCACACCATTAAAGAAAACTATTTCTTTCTCCCTAAGTGACTATGACAGGCCTTGAACTTCAGTTAATGGTTTACGGACACTCCCCTGCCATACTGGGATCTTGCACAGGTCTTATGCATGCTGCCATAACCATTGTGAGTTCATATTTGCAGCTGACCTACTCTTTCCAGAAAGCATTTTCTTTTTCTGAAGTTATCCACTACCTCTGACCTTAAAATCCTTTTTTTTTTTCATTTTATTCAAAATTGTTTTGCCACTATTTTCTTTATTTAAATTCTTTCAAACAATATATTTGGTAATATTATTTCCTCCCTTAACTCTGTCCAATTATTGCTCTCCTTACACACTCTATCTTCTTTCTCTTTCTTAAAATAAAAACAGAAAAGAACACACACACACACAAACACAGAGGGAGAGAGAGAGAGAGAGAGAGAGAGAGAGAGAGAGAGAGAGAGAGATTTGTATTGGCCAACTGTTTCTGCGTATGTGACCTGCTTTAGGGTGTGGGTAATATACCCAGTGTCACTCCACTGAAGAAAGCTGATTAGAGCAACTGTGAAATGCAGGTAGTTATGTGGTTAGAGGTGGGATCTTGTTCCTACTTTTCTTTCTCTGTACTGGAATTTTTGTGGTTTGAACTTGTATAGGTCTTGTACATGTTCTTGCAATCTTTCTGTTCCCTCTTACATAAGGATCGTGAGCTTCCGGGGTTGAAGTGTGATATGTTATTCCCAGTTAGGGTTGAAATCACCAGCTTTTATAATTCTCTGCATGGTGACAAGTTGAAGGTCTGTATTAATTGCCGTCTACCATTAGTAGAAGCTTCTCTGTTCAGGGTTGAGGGGTTAACTGAATTGGTTTATGTGTATAGAAATGAGCCAACAGGAGTCGTTTTGATTCTATGTTCACTTAGCACAATAAAACACTATGTTTCCTCCTAGGATGGTGATTTATATAGTCACAAGCTTTTGCCCCATTAACAGTACCGGGTATGGGTTCCATCTGATAGTGTGGGTCTTATGGAACACAATCAGAACCTTGTTGGTTATTTCCATAATATTTGTAGCAATGGGCATATCTTATCAGGCCAGTCTCTATTGCAGCTCACATAAATCACAGGTGGGCGAGACTAGTGATTACTTTCCTCTTGCAGCAGCGTACATTCACCTTCCATCAGTATGAAAGCTAGCAAGTAGGGATGAAGCATCCAGGTGAGAACTAGCTCCATCTCTTCCATATTCAGTGACTCAAGTCTGTGGTATCTTCAGCAATAGGGTTTAACCATCCTGTTCTATAAGGTAAACAATAGCAGTGGGAACAACATTATCTACATTCCTGTTCAAAACGATGCTTGGAGTCTTAGAGCAATACAACAAGGGAAGGAGATCAAGGGGATCAAATGGAAAATGAAGACATCAAAGTCCCCTTATTTGCATATGATGTTATTTTACATGTAAAACGCCCTAACAACTCAATGAGAAAACTAACAGCAGCTGATGGATACTTCCAGCAAAGTAACAGAAAACAAAATTAATAAGCACAATTTAGTAACCTTTCTATATACAGATAATAAACATGCCAAAAAAAGTGTCGTGGAAAAATGCCATGTACAAAACATGCCAATACGTAACCCCAAAGATGAGGTAATTCTGGAATATTCAGGTGATTCAAGGGCAATTGTATGGTCCTTCATTGTAAACAAGGACACCAAAGAGACAATCTTACAGTGGAAGCAATATCAAGTGATAAAATATAAAAAACGTAGGACAAATCTCTGGGTACTGAATTGATGACTGAGGAGAGGGAGATAAACACTGAAGAATCCAAAGAAAATGGGGTTTCCCCTGAAAACAACAGATGGGACTATATCTCAGGCAATCCTTTGATTTTCACATGATGCTGGTGCCAGACTTCTACCCATCAGAACTGGGAAACAACAAAGTTACATTATTTGGAACCCTGGCATCTTTGTAAATTTTGTATAAAACAAGAGAAAACAGATGCAAGATGTGATAGAAATGACATGTTTAATGTTAAAAGTGAAAAGTTTAAAGTAATTTTCCTGTTTGTAAAAGAAAATAATTGTTGAATTAAATTTCAGAAGGCGACACCTATTACTGAGACTGTGCAGGACTCTGAGAAGTGAAGGGGAGGGGCGCAAACCAGTGAGAGTATCTGGAGTTGTGAAATGGGAGCATTTCGTGTATAATGAACTAGAAAGGAGACACGTAACCCAAAAATCTTATTAAAAGGTATTTTATGGACTGTGAAAGGATATTGTATTTTTTCAGACACATTATTGTTTTAATTGTGAGAATGATATAATGTGTTAAGTATGTTTTTAATGAAGTTTATTCTTTCTGGAGCATAGATAATGTGTTGATTGAGAGTGATACTAGGATGGAAAGAAACAAGTTAAAAGGCTATCAGAATATTGAGAGTGTGGCTTATATCTTTATGTCTTTAGATTCAGAACAGTGAGGATGAACAGAAAACTTCAGGTTCCTGAAATGTTCAGGGACTAGAATATGCTGGTTAAAAACAATGAGAAAGGCAAGGAAAACACCAGGTTGAAAAGCCATACCGAGAGGGACCAGTTTTGTTATGGACATAAAATAAGTTCAGTCTTAAACATGCAAAAGTTGACACGGGCTTGAAACATTTGGATGAAGAGGGACATCTTGATTAATGTGGTGAGTTTCAGGATTGTGTCCCAGTGTGGCAATTTTTAGTACAGTGGGTAGTGCTTAAATTTTGGAGAGTATAAGACAGGTTTTTTTTAAGAGAGTGACCTAAAAAAAAATATGAAAAATGACATTAGAGAAAGGGACGAAGAAGATGAACAGCAGAAGAATAACAGAAATTGCTTTGTAGGTTTGCAGCATTTGTCAATCACTATGGACTAAGTCTTTGCACTATTAGTTATTTTTGAGCTACCAATGTCACATCACAAGGGAAAGAGATGAACCTGATTTACTGCCTTCTGTTGTGCAAACTGGCTCTATGTCTCTATGATGTCACCCAGGAGCTTTGGAGGAGGAGCAGAGTCAGTAGGCAGAGCCAGTAAAAAACTGCAAATATGTATGCAGAGATGCCTTTAGAGACTTTTACAAAGCCAGGACAGAAATAAAGACTGCAGACCAAGTATGTTTGGTTTAAGTTCCATTTGGAGTCATCGCTGAGTGATTTAATCCTCCTATTCAGTAGCCATTTGAGATAAAAAGGGTAGATGATTGACAAGTGGGATCACTAAAGAATCATTACGTCTGGATGAACTAGTAGAAATGAGATCACAAGGGCAGGATGCAAGTTTTGGACATGAAGACAAACTCTTCCCTTACAAAAGCAGAGGTGAGGAGAGATCAGCAGTTTGTGTTTTTGTTGTAGCAATTCATGGAATATTCTTGTGTTGGTTGCGCATTTTGAAGCACCAATAAGATAAAAAATGGCATTGAAGGAAAGGTGATGAAGCTTGGGAGTCTGAGTGTATTTCAAGCATGAAAAGTTGCTGGAAACTCTTCCCTTGGTGAAGCAAGTGGCACATATTCTTCTGGGAGTAAATTTTTTTTTTGTCATTCATTCTTTTAATATAAAAGTAGATGGAGAAGTCAATTATATGAAAACAGAGACGGCCTTTGTGAAGTGGAGCCGCAAAAAAGTTCAATGAGGGTAAGAAACTTGAAAAGTTATCCAGTGGGAGCTTCAAAAGTTGTGGTATGAGTTTTGCTGTATCAATGATAGGTAAGGTCACTGATGACAAAGACATGGGAACACTAAGAGACTTGGTGGTTGGTCTTGTACTCTGTATTTCCAGTTGTTGATTTCTGTGCCCTGAGATCAGGTTGCAGTCTGGATATGGGCATTGTTATTATTGTTGAAGAATTTCCTCAATCAATGTTGTGTAAATAATGCTTCCCAATTATGTGTGATCGGCTAATAAAGAAGCCAAAGGGCCAATGACTAGGGAAAAGACAGGCAAGAGTTCCATTCCCAGTCAGGGGTTACTGGGTTGAGGGGGAGGAAAAGAGACAAAGAGAGAGAAAAAGGAAGAGAGAGAGAAAGTGATGGAGAGAGAGAGAGGAGGATGGAATAAGAATGGCCCGATAGACAGGTTAGAATCAATAGCTGCCCAGCTGTAGTGCTCTAAAGCTTACTAATAAATGCAATAGGTCTCTGTCTCATTATTTGGGACCTAGAGTTGGCAGAGATTAAAAAAAAACCCTTTAATTCAACAAGAACTAAAATATATTTAAAAAAATGCAGTCACTTAACACTTGCGGGAAGCATGGAGACTGTGGTCAAAAGAGCAACAGTAGTGCCAACTGGAAAGCTGTGATTAGAGGGTAATCATAGGAGAAGGTGACCAAGTGGCGTACAGTTGAAGGTAGTCAGTTAAAACAACCCAAGGCTACAATCCCATAATATGTACTGACATTACGTTGGCCACTGATGATGATAATGATGGTGGCGGTGATGGTGGCAGTAGTGATGATGAGGGTAATTGATGATACATGAAGCCATTTTAGAGGTAACACACTTTTGCAAAAGAGGAAAATGCCGATGTATGAGCAGTACGAATCTGAAGGAGTATCTTTCACTATGGGTTCAAGATGCAACACTTTCTAATGCTTGTAGTCTTCCTTTGTACAAAGGGAATATAAAAGTTGCAGGGTAGGGAGAAATTGGGGTGAGTACCAACTGTTTTTCTTATTACTGTAACAAAATACCCAACAAAAGCAAACTAAGGCAGGAAGGGTTTGCTTTGATCTTGTTTTGAGGGTATGGTCAGTAGTATTGGAGAGGGACACAGTGGACAGCATGGTGGTAGGGGCAAGAGGTTTCAGGTCACATTGTGCCTTCAGCAGAGAGAGATGAAAGCTGATGCTCCACTCCTTTTGTGCTGTGTGTTCAGTCCATACCCTCAGCCCGTAGAGCAGGTCTACCCTCTTTCAGGATAGAAGTTTCCCCCCTCCCCCCATTTAAATCTCTCTGGAAGTGCCCTCTCAGGCACACACAGAGTTCTCTTGTCTAGGTTATTTCAGTCAGCTTGATCAACAAGATAAACTGTTGCAGAGCTGACTCTGGTTTAATCCATAACATGAATATAACATTTGGTGAAATGGCAGCCTAACTACTTTCTGAAGTTGTAGTCCTAGAATTTTTAGAATTTTCTTCTTTTTTTTTTCTTGTCAGAACACTTTCTGTTTCTAGCGGTCTCAATAAGTTTATTTTGATAAAATGGAAACTGTAAATATTTTCCTAGATGCAGAAGAGATACAGAGAGCTATGGCAGTTTAAACTTGATTTAATGAAGAAAACAAAGCAAATCTGTTGCTTTTATGATACTGGATTCACATGTCTGGGAGGAATGAGGTCATATGTTCAGATATATTTTGTACCTGTTTGAAGAAGGGTAGAGTATAATAAAGAAGGAAGAAGAAGGATTTCAGTAGTTCACATCTCAGATAATGTCACTTGACTGGTAAAACCCTTCCAATATTTAGGTTTAAAAGACTGAACAGAGATTCACAAAGACTATTTGTGCTCTCTCTCTCTCTCTCTCTCTCTCTCTCTCTGTATATTTGCAAATAACTAAATGTCTCTCCATGCCTTCTAACACCTAATGTGTTCATTTTGAGTTAGCTATTAAATGAGTAAGTTGTTTTTATTAAAGATATAATCTGTTTTTCTTCAAAAGTCTACATTTTCATTGTGTCATTTGCCACTGCCCTCCAGAAAATTTTGAATCTATATTAACAGCAAAGAAATTAATAATGAATAAAGATATCATAGATATTAGTTAATATTGATGATAAAGGTTTCATCTTTAAAATGTCTGAGAATGTTTTTATGCATGAACTCATTTGTTTACAGTTTATGGGCTGCTACATTTAATAAATTATAGTGAGTGGAAAATGCACTAAGTCAAAGCAACTATGTAAAGACAAAATACCCAAGAAAATCTAAGTAAAAGGAAGTATTATTTCTGCTCTGATTTCAAAGGATTTAGAATGTATCTCCCTAGTCTCCCTAACCTGTGCCTGTGGAGAGACAGAGCAGCATGGCTCAGGATGTTTGGTAGGGCAAAGTAACTCAGGAAAGGAAAGAAAGGGGAGTTACTGAGCTGTCCTGATGCTTCAAGAAATCATCCCCAATCACTTGGATTCCTCCAGTAGACTCCACCCCCTAAAGTTCCGCCCTTTCCCACCAGTCCCCTAGTCTGGCCACAAACCTTCAGCACATAACTTTTGAGGGGGATAATTGGTATTTCAATGATGAAAACTTGGTAAAAAATTATTTTCAGTCTTATTTGGTATTGGGAGCATGCAGTACTTCAAGTCATTCCCAATTAAATGTTTATCGCTTTGTATGTTTCTATAGATACTGAATTTTATATGAATTTATAAGATTTCACTTATGGAGAGGACAGTACAGAGATTCAGAAAAAAAAAAACACCACCTCCTTAGATAGACACAATTGTGTGTGTGGCTGAAGATGTCTGGCGTATTCAGTTCACAAAAAGGGAAGACTGATAACACCGCAAACCATGGATTATGTGCAAGAAACACAAACAAAAGAAAGCAGAAATAAACTGAAAGACTGTTCATTGAATAAATACCATCCAAAGTCATGGTAGCATATTAATTAACATTTTTACATTTCAAGAGTGTGCACAGTGGCGTGTGTGTGTGTGTGTGCGTGTGTGTGTGTGATCACACACACACGCACACACACACACACAGCACATCTGATTTAGAATAGTGCACGTACATGAAACACAGCACACTCAGCCCTTTAACAATATTTAGTTGATGGCAGTCTCTTCAATAAAGAGAAACGTGGAAAAGCTAGACCCGGAAGTACTTTGTATCATTTAAGCATACTATTGAGATGGATTCGATGTTGTCTGTGATCAACAGGACTTTTCTCACCCTCTGGTTTGTTCTGACACACAACTTCTAGACCTGTGAAATCCCTGTGGAGTTAGTCCAAAGGCGTGGTTGACACATTAAGCAGTAGGTCGAGTTGATATTAATCGTAAGCAAACAAGTATATTTTTGCTATTTTAATAGAAAAGGAATTAAGACACTACTCAGCTGTAGTGTACCAATCTGCTTGGTATTTCTTCCAAAATATGTCAGAATTATTCTCAGTAATAATTATAAAAATGAGCAATTATATATCTAAGGAGAATGTTGACACCTTTCTTCTACTGATTTTAAAATATGCAATAAAAAGTTAATCATTACATTTAAAAATGATAAAATTGGTATTTCTGGAACACATACATATATGCCTTTAAATATGTTAGCGGGCTTTAGAAATGAATCATAACTTTGCAATATGTGTTTTGAAAACTATGTAAGAGTTACTAATGGTTTATAAAAATAAATTTTCTTTCTGTATTCATATTTAAAAAGTCACATTTCAGTCATCCTTCACACATGGTTCAGAAACACTGTTTTGTTTGTTTGTTTGGTTTGATTTGGTTTTTCAAGACAGGGTTTCTTTGTGTAGCCTTGGCTCACTTTGTAAACCAGGCTGGCCTTGTACTCAAAGAGATCTGCTTGCCTCTGCCTCCCTGAGTGCTGAGATTAAAAGTATGTGCCAGCATGCCCAGTTCATCAAAACTCTTTTTAAGTTTAAATTTCTAAGTTTCTTTCATATAAGGTGACAAATGAACAAGCAACATGTATATACATAGTATATATACATTAGTGTGTGTCTATGTGCAGTCTCACAGCTTTAAAAACTGACAAATAGAGAGCTACTTAATGTCATTGTCACTTCTGGTATAGGGTCTACAAACTACTGAACTTTTTTGGGGGGGTTCTTTTTTTAATTTTTTATTTAACATTTATTAATTACACTTTATTCATTTTGTATCCCCCACAAGCCCCTCCCTCTTTCCCTCCCGATCCCACCCTTCCTCCCCTTTCTGCATGCATGCCCCTCTCCAAGTCCACTGATAGGGGAGGTCTTCCTCTCCTTCATTCTGATCTTAGTCTATCAGATTACATCAGGAATGGCTGCATTGTTTTCTTCTGTGGCCTGGTAAGGCTGTCCCCCCCTCAGGGGGAGGTGATCAAAGAGCATGCCAATCAGATTGTGTCAGAGGCAGTCCCTCTTCCCATTACTATGTAACCCACTTAGACACTGAACTGCCATGGGCTACATCTGTGCAGGGGTTCTAGGTTATCTCCATGAATAGTCCTTGGTTGGAGTATGAGTCTCTGGGAAGTTCCCTGTGTTCAAATTTTCTTGTTCTGTTGCTCTCCTTGTGGAGTTCCTGTCCTCTCCAGGTCTTGCTATTCCCCACTTCTTACCTAAAATTCCATTCACTCTGCCTGACAGGCCATCAGGCTCAGCATCTGCTTTGATAGTCTGCAGGGCAGAGGCTTTCAGAGGCCCTTTGTAGCAGGTTCCTAGGTTGTTTCCTGTTTTCTTCTTCTTCTGATGTCCATCCTCTTTGCCTTTCAGGATAGGAATTGAGCATTTTAGTTAGGGTCCTCTCTTTTGCTTAGTTTTTTTAGACGTACAGATTTTAGCAGGTTTATCCTATGTTGTATGTTTATATGAGTGAGTATATACTGTGTGTGTCTTTTTGCTTCTGGGACAACTCACTCAGGATGATCCTTTTCAGGTCCCACCATTTACCTGCAAATTTCATGATTTCCTTATGTTTCATTGCTGAGTAATACTCCATTGTACCACAATTTCTGCATCCATTCTTCAGTTGAGGGGCATCTGGGCTGTTTCCAGCTTCTGGCTATTACAAATAAAGCTGCTACAAACATGGTTGAGCAAATGTCCTTTTTGTATACTTGAGCCTCTTTGGATATATGCCTAGGAGTGGTATGGCTGGATCTTGAGGAAGCGCTATTCCTAGTTGTCTGAGAAAGCGCCAGATTGATTTCCAGAGTGGTTGTACCAGTTTACATTCCCACCAGCAGTGGAGAAGGGTTCCCCTTTCTCCACAACCTCTCCAGCATGTGTTGTCACTTGAGTTTTTCATCTTGGCCATTCTGATGGGTGTAAGGTGAAATCTCAGGGTTGTTTTGATTTGCATTTTCCAAATGGCTAATGAGGTTGAGCATTTCTTTAAATGCTTCTCTGCCATTTGATATTCCTCTACAGAGAGTTCTCTGTTTAGCTCTGTTCCCCATTTTTTAAGTGGATTACTTAGTTTGCTGCTTTTCAGCTTCTTTAGTTCTTTATATATACTGGATATGAGTCCTCTGTCAGATAAAGGGTTGGTGAAGATTCTTTCCCAATCTGTAGGCAGTTGCTTTGTTTTGATGATCGTGTCCTTTGCTTTACAGAAGCTTTTCAGTTTCATGAGGTCCCATTTATTGATTGTTGTTCTTAGAGCCTGTGCTGTTGATGTTCTATTTAGGAAGTCTTCTCCTGTACCAATGAGTTCTAGGGTATTCCCCACTTTTTTTTTTTTCTAGCCGATTTAATGTGTCTGGTTTTATGTTGAGGTCTTTGATCCACTTGGACTTCAATTTTGTGCAGGGTGATAATTATGGATCTATTTTCATTTTTCTACGTGTAGATATCCAGTTGGACCAGTACCATTTATTGAAGATGCTATCTTTTTTCCATTGTATGGTTTTGGCATCTTTGTCAAAAATCAGGTGTCCGTAAGTGTGTGGGTTTATTTCTGGGTCCTCTGTTCGGTTCCATTGATCCACCATTCTGTTTCTATGCAAGTACCATGCAGTTTTTATAACTGTTGCTCTATAGTACAGCTTGAGATCAGGGATGGAGATACCTCCAGAAGATCTTTTATTGTAGATTATTGTTTTAGCAATTCTGGGTTTTTTGTTATTCCATACAAAAATGGAATTCCCATCAAATTGCCAAACTGCTGAATTTTTATAAAGAGGGATTTAGCTGTTTTTTTTATAGATTCAGTAGTATGTAGTTATATATGAAATCAAATAATTTCATTTTAAAGTAAGCTATGACATTGAAAACATTCTTCAGGAGGCATCTTATATTTTTGTTTACTGAAAATAGGTTTATGTCATCTCTGAGGGAGAGCAGAGGCTCTTCCATAGTTCAGTCTGACACTGGGATCAAGGAAGCAAGGTTTACATTGACAATGTATAGGTGGATGAAAAAAAATAAAATTTAATGAGATAAAATATAGATGTTTTTAGATATAACTAACCAGTATCTATCTAGCAGTCTTTAGGGAGAAGGTTTTGTTTTAATCTTACTTTTTGAAAATTTTGGGCTTCCATCGTAATAGGAACAGGGACTGTCTCTGACATGAACTGATTGAACTGCTTTTTGATTACCTCCCCCTGAGGGGGAAGCAGCATTACCAGGCCACAGAAGAAGACAATGCAGCCACTCCTGATGAGACCCAATTGACTAGGATCAGAGGGAAGGATAGGAGGACCTCCCTATCAGTGGACTTGGGGAGGGGCATGCATGCAGAGGGTACAGGAAGGGAGGGATTGGGACTGGAGGAGAGAAAGAACCACGGGGGGGGGATACAAAGTGAGTAAAGTGTAATTAATAAAGAGTTAAAAAAAATTGGGCTTTCCTAAAATAATGTCAGAATGTATACAACATTATATATTATTATGTTAATATACTAATATATGAAATATATTATATAATAGTATAATATATAATATTACATTTATATTCTTGAGTTTTGGTGTTTGGAAACCTTGAGTAAACTGTCAAATGTGGTTCAGATTATTTTATGTTTAAAAATTGTTGAGGGCCAGAGAGATGAAGGGAACCCTAATACCTTGAGTTTCCTCCCAGAATACCTATGGTGGAAGAAGAAAAACAGATCCTGTAGTTTTTTCTTTGATCTCCACATATGTGGAGTTACACACACCCACACCCACTCACCTACACACAAACATACACTTTTTAAATTGGACAACAAATTTACATACCTCCCCACTCCACTGTTATTAACACTAAACTGAAACCTATACTTTTCTGCTCCTATCTTTAGCTACCATGTATTAGGCTGATACCAGAAGGTGAGATGTTTTCAACCCTTCTTTTTAATCTCTTTCCATTCACTCTTTAAAAAATGCTTCCAGGTCCCTAAAGAAGCTTTATTTGTTGAGTTACTAATCATACAGAAAGGCAAATTACTGAATTAATAATGCACAAACAAAATTTGTCCCCACAGTTGGTAATCTTTTCTAGGTAACCATTTAGCATTAAACAAAATCCACTCTGCAGAACCAGCTTGAATCTGTTCTTTTCTTTGGACTCTGGAGGATATGAAAGCTCCCTGGCAATGTTTTAGCCAGAGCTTTGGAGACATGCATGAGTTCAGATCTACCAGTAAGCCATATTGCAAGTGTGTTGATATCTTAGTCCATAAACAGATGTGAATTTTAAGCAATGTTTTTCAACATTGCATACTATATCAAGATAACATCTCCCATGGCTAAACCAACCTACTCCCAAAAGCACAGGATGTAAAATGTGGTAAATGTAGCAACAGGGCCTTTGAACTGGAGTCCCATCCTGTGACTTCTCTGGTTGTCTGGGTGTCTTCCCAGCATGGTAGTTCTACAAAGGTCTTTTCATTTGAAGACTCATGGAGCCAGCTTGAATGCTCAAGTGAGCAAAGCAAAAACTGTGTCTTTCTTTTCTTTGTTGTATAATTTAAAATTGAATGCTGCATTGTAGTTTCTACTGCCATCTACTGATTACTAATGAGTTAGTAATGCCACCCCAGATTCAAAAGGAGCCAGCTATGAAAAGGAATGAGTTGTTAAAATGTTATAGAGATCACTTTAAAAAATCTTATATTCTACACACAAATTATTGTGTGTAGAATATAAGCTTTTTAAAATATATATATGAGATTTATAAAAATATATATAAGATTATATATATATATGACTATATATACATGTAGTCATAAAACATAATAAGCTGACAGTTGCAATGTTTTAATTCAGAAGGAAGTCGAACATTGAACTGAATTATAGACACAGAGGACACATTCAATTAACTCATCCTTGATCAGATTCTTAAGCACATGGCTTTCATGCACTATAAAGTAGAAAAAAAAAGTGATAAGAAACCCAGGCTACAAATGAAGTTTGGGCTCTATCTGTGAACAAATTTTGAAGTATGCTAAGGTTTTTCACATGAAACTGACTTTCTTGGGAATTTCAGTCCAGAAAACAAACCGAAGAAGAGAACCCCTAAAGGACTTACAGTGCAGTAGACCAATTGTTTAAAACTAAACAAAGGAAGAAACAAAGGAACAAAGAGCTGCCTCAGCTTAGCATCATGTGTGAGTTACAAAGATCTACTCAGTGCCCACTTTGAAGTTAATCTTGTAAATTTAAAAACAACTATGTGTCCATTTCTGTTCATTATTTTATGTCTTATAAATGTATAATTACACGCAGATCCTATCAGGTTTATGAGCATATATTTAAGTGGCCATTATTGTTACAAAAATTTAAGTGCAAGAAGAGACCTGCAAGGGAGGAAATTGCCAGTCTTGAATGTGAGAGATTTGGGCCAGTGACAGTGAACTCTGCCATCTTCAATGCAGTCTACAGAAAACTGTCATTAAGAAAAGATCGTTTGCATTCTATACACACCAAGAGGAACTTAAAAATGCATTACGATTGGCTATTTAGTAACATTCCATGACATTTGCCACATATTTATATAAACCAGAGCAATCAAAATATCTCCCCTATAGTGATTGAGACATCATACACCAAACCTGTATAAGCTTCAGCCAGAGGAAATCCTAGCAGAGAGGAGAAGTAGAAATGAGTCCAACTGGTGGCTGAGGAAATATTAGCATTTGATAACAACTGGAATAAGGAGAGACAGTTTTTTTTTAAACCATGTGACCCTTTGTAGATTAATCATACTAGCGCAGACCCCAATCCAAAGACTAGGTGAGCAACACAAGCTGGACTTGATGGGGAAAGAAGAAAATAAAAACATATATCCTAAAATTAATTATATGAAAATGAGAGGGTTGAGAGGACAGTGAGAAGAGATGAAGGAAAGTGGATATGTTCAAGATTCATTTCGTGAAATTCTCAAAGACTTAATAAAAAATTAAAAATAAAATACCTACACAAAAACATAACATTCAGATTTATTTATTGAAACAATCATTGCACACTAATATTGAGCAGGTAGAAAGGATATGATCAGAAATATGGTGAGAGATGCGTCTTAAGATAAGCAAGAAAATGTTTACCTCATAAATTGGGTTCGTCCTATGATGCAGCTAATGTATTACTGTAAAGACACTTTCAATGAAGTTTAAAATTAGTGAACAAGTCTAAAGTCTAGAGTATCCTGTACATTTTCTATATTTTTCTTTAAAAGTAACTGAACTTGATAGATTTGATTTAACGTAAAATTCCCTGTTTGATGGAAAATAGAATTAAATCCAAACTATTATGGGAACGTTGAGGATTACTATCATGTCAGATTGTACACCATAGCAAAGATGATAAGAATGCTATAAATTAAGGTTGCCATAGAAATGCCCAAAGCAGTCCCTAGCTTTAGCAAGATGCATAATAAAACAACCAGTTAAGGCACTGATATAATTCTAGTAATTCTTCAAAACGCAGTTAGGGAAGCCTTAAATAACAGAAAAATATTGCATAGTCTTATGAAAAAGAAAAGAAAAGAAAAGAAAATCCGATGATTCTTATCTGAAAATTTCCCAGATGAATAATTTCAAGTGTAAAAATTTTTAGTGGTTGTCATTTTCTCTGGTAGAGATATTCAGTTTCTCATAATCAAATGTACAGATGTAATTACTCGTGTCTAATGGCTCTTCTGATTGTCACTTAAGCCTGCTTGATAAATGTTTTATTTTTATTTTTTTTCAGTCTTTTAAAAAATTTTATTTATTTTTTATAAATTAGTTTACTCACTTTGTATCCCAGTTGTAGGCCCCTCCCTCATCTCCTCACAATCCCACCCTCCCTCCTTCTTCTCTCCCTATGCCCCAATCATATTTTCTGACTTCTTTTTTTTTTTTTAATTTTAATTTTTCTTTTTAGTTACAATTTGTTAACTCTGTGTCCCAGCTGTATCCCGCTCCCTCATTCCCTCCCCCTCTCCAACTCCCTCCCTGGTCTCCTCCCTGCCCCTTTCCAAGTCCACTGATAGGGGAGGACTTCCTCCCCTTTCATTTGACCCTGTTTTATCAGGTGTCTTCAAGGCTGGCTGCAAAGTCCTTCTCTGTGGCCTAACAGGACTGCTCCTCCCCTGGGGTGGGGGGAGGTCAAAATGTTTTAAAAGGTTATGATAGAAGCCACTTTTACCGTTGTTTTCTCTTAGCAATGGTTCTGCTGTCAGGGATCGCCGCCAGAGGGCAGTAAATACACCTACACGAAGAATGAATAAACTAGGCTCTCAAGTGGTTTTCTATCAAGCAGCTTCTGTATAAATTTCATTTTTAAGTTGATTCTAAACATTTTCAGCTATCCAATAATTTTATGTATAAATATTATCATTATTAAAGCGAGGTTGTAGTCAAATACACATGTAACTGGTAGTAAAAATAAGAGCTAGTGCTTATTGACTGCTGTTTTCTGCACCAAATACTGGGTTTTAGGTCTTAGCTTTGTGACCAAAACTGACAGGAAGAACATCCACTATCTAGAATTTATTTGAGGATCATAAACCATTTTTGTTTTAATTCACAAAAACACAAGCTGAACTTGTTTTCTGGCTCTACCCTGTCAACTGCTCTTAACGAACATAAAAATTATTGTCATTTGTAACTTTTTTTTTCACTCTACTAGCTATCTTTTTTTAAATTTTTTTATTTTTAAATAATTTTATACATTCACTTGTATCCCAGCTGATTTGTAACGTTTATATGAAGATAAACCATTTGAATTCAAATCTTGAAGTGGGAACTTTTACAACATAAATTAGTTCAAGAACATTATAATTAAATTACTGTTTTCTCTAAGTAATTCCTTTCTTATATAATATCTACCTTGTACATTGGTTTAATTCAATGTTTGAAATAATATTTTATTACTTGAGGTTATTGTACAGCTTAAAAATACTTTGATTAGAGAAAAATATTTTCCTATATTTCATTTAGTGATGCCCTTGAAGCTTATTAAGTAAGAGAGAGAAATTGTTATTTTAAAGTTTATTTCAGAGTATCAGTCTTTATGGTAATTTAACACTGAGTTCTTCCTGTCACCTGAAACTTGACATCACACATCTGGATAAATAAGAGTTTATTTAATGATAAAAATAATGATAATTGTAGTTTCTAGAAACTGCAATGCGATGTTAGCATGTCTCATGTGTTTGGAAACATTGCTATCCCTAGAGACCATTACAGCACTCTGGTTTGATTTGCTTTAAAAATCCCTAATATTTCTCACTTATTCTACTTGATTATTTACTTACTGATCCTTAAAACTAGAGCAGCTTATAGCTATTGAGTTTTTTTTATTTTCTAAATGGTAATATTGATCATTAAGTAAGAATGTTTTAATTGCATGGTTGATAATCGATTTTAGGGCTACAGAGAATTTTAAAGATTATTTCTCCTGTTTTTGAGATTATTATACAATTACATTAATTTCCTTTTCTCTTCTTCCCTCAAGCCCCTCCTATGTACCCCTCTTTGCTCTCTTTCAGATCCATAGCTCCCTTTTCATTAATTGTTATTTCATGTATATATGTACAAGTATAAACATGTACATTCAAAAATATAACCTTCTACTCTGTATAATGCTACATACATACACACACACATATACATATATTTGTATACATACACACTCACACACATGTTTTCATGGCTGACCACATGGTGTCAAATAACTACTTGGTGAATTTTAAGGAAGGAAAGAAAGGGGCAACAATAGGACGTTCCTAAAGAACACCCGTATAGCATGAAAAGTCAAAAGTGCAAACATGCTAATGCGCATGAGCATACTCCTACTTCGTGGGCACAGAAGCATCACACATTATGTAAGAAACAGGCTCTCAAAAAAGACATTGAATCTGCAAGTCTTGCTGAGGGCTTCTCAGCCTCCAGAACTGTATAAAAGCTATTTCTGCTGTACATAATACCCAGTCCATTAAGAATGTGAGATTTTTTTTTTTCATCTAAAGGTTGACACTTAGCTTTGACATTTGATAAAGTATTGGCTTTTTGTGATGATGCTTTCACTTACAATCTCAAGGCTCACATATGATGTATATGCATTGCCAGTGTATGCCTCTGTTTCTTTGTTTAGGTGTGCCCACATGCTCTTATTCCTTCATCAGGTCTTGACTGTTGCAAACAGTGCTAAGAACAATTACAGGCAAATTTGTGTGGGTCTGTACTATTAGTTGTCTTTAGTATCTATGTAGATACAGTATAGGTGGGCTTATGGACTTTTATGTTCTCATAGACTAACATTTGTGTTTTATGCACACACTCACACACACACACACATTTTGATTACTGTCTCCACCATACTCTCTCACCTCCTGGCATCCCTAGCCTTGCTGTCAGAC
This sequence comes from Psammomys obesus, assembly GCF_907164565.1. Lineage (NCBI taxonomy): Eukaryota > Metazoa > Chordata > Mammalia > Rodentia > Muridae > Psammomys > Psammomys obesus. The sequence goes on along the minus strand of NW_026596143.1, from coordinate 263,202 downwards.
TCTTCTAAAGAGTCGTGACTTTTGGTTTTACTTTGTGACCCACTTAGTTTTTATAAGGGACACCTGTGTGATCCTTGGGCTGGAATTAGGCATTGTAACCTGGGGGGATCATTTGTCAGTGGATACACAACTGAAATCAGTGTTTCTCTTTCCCCCTGAATCTATCTGTGGAAGAGAGTCAAGCAGTTAAGCAATGTACCCGATCATCTTCACTATCCATTCCTGAGCACTGAATAGATCATTCTCGTGCAGATTCTGTTCAGACAGTTGCAGCTCCTGTGATTCCGTGATTGTAATCACTGCATCTCACCCTCCAAATGGATCAAAGATCTTAATGTAAAAATGGAAAATCTGAACATGGTAGAAAAGAAGATATGAAGTGATGAGGACTTTCTGAATAAACTCTGTTCAACAAAACACGTATAACAACAAATGGGATCTCATGAAACTAAAAGGCTAGTACACAATAAAGGAAGCAGTCAACAGAACGAGGAGGCAGCCTACAGAAGTGGAAGAAATCTGTGCCAGCTCTATATCAGACAGATATCTATGTATATACCTATATATCCATGTATGTATGTATGTATGTATGTATGTATGTATGTATGTATGTATGTATTATATGCAGAGAATTCAATAAATAATATACCAAGTGTGGTTCTTCCTTGTCCCTGGAGTCATTGACCACTGGTGCTTGGGGACAAGGGAGCGGAAGTGATAAACTGAGAATTCAGTGGCCCATGAGCATGAATAGAAATGACCTTCTGGGACCAGCTTCAGGGAGGTAAGTCAATTTTATATCAGGGTGAACTAGGGTTATATAAAACTGTGGGGAGGGACTAGGGATATCAAGGGTGGGCAAAGATTGTTGGCTGAAGGGCTAAGGTACTGAGATGACTCATTTACATAGATGCATTTCAGGAATCCCAGGTGCTTGCTGAATGGGTTCTTATCTGGAAAAAGAGAGTTAGAAATGTAATTTTCATAAAGACTATGTGACATTGTTCAGGTAGAGGGTATAGGGGTCTGGGATCTCCCACATAGAGAAGAGGAATCCTTGCTGACAAAGGGAGTCATCCACTTTTCACGTAGCTCATGGTAGACTGTGACCTTTTAGCAGTACAGTTTCCTGACATCAGGAAAACAAAAATAGTCTAACAAAATAGATTACAGATCTGAACAAAGATTTATCAAAAGATGATATAGGAATGATTCATATACAGATAAAAGTATTTAACAGCCTTAGACATCAAGGAAATGCAAATCAAAGCTACCTTGAGATTCCATCTCACCCAATCCAAATGGTCATCCTCAGGATACAGAATGGCAACAAATTCTGAGAAGGATGTGAGAAAAGAAAAACCCTTTTCTTTTGCTGGTTTCCAGTGGAGACCATTGCAATCAGTGTAGAGATTCCTCAAAGAGCTCAAGACAGAACTAAGATATTACCCAGCTGCTGTTTTCCTCGTGACTGTGTACCCAAAGGACTCGGTGTCCTACCACAGAGATGCTTGTTCATCCATCTATATTGTAAAGCTATTCATAATAGCTAGAAGATGGGTATCAGTTGCTCATTCACTGTTGAATGGATAATGAAAACATGGCATATCTATACATGAAATTTTGGTAAGCATCAAAGAGAAAATTTAAATTTTTCAAGATGAAATTTTTAAATTTTTAGATAAATGGATAGAACTGGAAAAATTCATATGGAATGAGGTAACACAGGCTCAGAAAAACAATTCCTTCATGTTTTGCCTCATATGTAGATCTTAGCTTCAAATCTCTAATTTTGTGTGTTCAACTTGGATTATATATAGAAAGTAGAAAACATCCCATCAAGAGGGGGAAGATTGGAAGATTATAGGGCAGAAGAAGGAAGGCTAACAAAAAGAAGGGAAAAATGAAAAGAGACATATGAAAACCCATTATCTTGAAACCAAGTTTAAAAAAATAACTAATTAAAAATCTTGATGGGATATAACCTATGTATCTGGAGAAAGCTAATCTGAAGACCTCAGTGCCAGAAATGGTACATGTCCACTTGTCCCTCCACAGTGACATGGGCCATAAGATATCAACATGGCCCTGGAGAGGGGCAGGTATCTCCTGACGGCTATTATAAAGCTACCTTTTCAGTGATCACTTTTTGTAGTTACTTCAGTTGGCTTTCCGAATATTTCCAACCCCAACTTAACATATCCTTGGATTTCAGGTCGAGGCTGAGAAAAAGAAATATGATTCTTTTCAATTTGTTTACCCACACTTGCAAGCACTGGGTCCTCATAGCTCTTGTTAATTTCGCTCAACGTGACAAGAAACAACCAATACCTGTCAGCATTGTGACTGCCTCCTCCCCACCTCCCTCAGAGGTTCTACTAGTATTTCTAACTCAGAAGTGTGAATCTTGACTTCCCATGGCTTCTCGGAGGGGGGGGTCATCCCAGATGCTTTCTGACAACAGAAGAGACATTCATTGCTCTAATCTCCATTTCTGTTGTGACGCCTGATTTTGATGGATTACTATCTATTCTTAGTCTTCTTATGAACAAATTTCATTAGGATGTTTAGATTCTATACTAGAGACTTTAACGTTATACTGCTCTAACAAGATATGTATTTATGCATGTATATATACATATACATACACACATATATATATATATATATATATATATATATATATATATATATATATAATCTTCTATAATTGGTCTGGCCATAATCAAACCCAGAGTAACACGGGTATGGTATCATGCCTTGAACTACATGTTATCATGTATCTTTAGCATATAACTCTCCAGGGTACATCTCCTTATCATTTCAAAATTTCTCTTACCATTGTCTGCAGTAAGATATGTGAAAGAGAAGAGCTTTAACAGCAAAACTCAAAATTTGCACAAACCACTTAGAGTCATACGCCATTGTGCAGGTATCAACCGTTTGAACATACTATGTTGTAAGGTGCTTTGGGAGCAGAGCCGTTATTCGGCATGATGATACATTCACAAACAATGCAATGTTTAATGAAAGGGAAGAAAATGTCATTGGGAGAAATCTACTGATCTTTTCTTCACTTTCTTACACTTTGAGATGGTAACAGAACAACAGTAGTTAGGAAAGTTATGTTTGTACTGTGAGTGATGTTGGACACTCTCATCATGGTTTTGGAATCTAAATCCTGATACTCATAACACAAATTGTCTATGGACCTTGTGATGTTTAATATTGTCAGATTGATAGGATAGAGAATAACTCAACTGATGAATCTCTGGATACCTCTGTGAAAAAGTTTCTAAATTGGGTTAATTACATTAGAAAGAGCCACCCTCTGTGGGTTGTACCATTCCATAGATTGGGATATTGAACACAAAACTTGAGAAAGCCAATTGAGACTCCGCAACCAGCTCTTTCTACTTTCTGAACTTACTGTGAATGTAGTGTGACCTTCCGGATCATGACCCTGTTGTCATGTCTTTCAAAGCAAAATTAACCCTTCTTATTACAAGTTGCATCTTGCCAGGTATTTGATCACAGTCACAACAAGTATAACTAATACAGACTCTAATCTTGCAATATCGTATGCGGGAAATGCTACCATGTTGATGTTAGCACGTGAGAACACTTTCGATCAGCAGGTCTCAACCTAGGAGTCATAACCCTTTTTTGGAGATGCATGGTCAGATATCCTGCATATCAGATATTCACATTATGATTCACAACAGTAGCAACATTACAGCTAAGAAGAAGCAAAAAGTAATCCTATGACTGAGAGTCACCACAACATGAGATGCTGTATTAAGACCTCACACCATTAGGAAGGTTGGGAATCACTGTTTCAGAGAGTCAACTTATTGCAGAAATTTTTTTCTGTTCTTTAAAAATACTTGCTTATTTTTTTTGTTCTACCTTTTAAAGAGATGCTTCAGTAACAGATAATCAAATGTTTTATGCCTAAGTATATCCATCTGATTTATGAGGCATGAAAAAAAAATGAATGAACACGGTCTAATAAGTCAACAAAATAAACAATACTCTTTCACAGTTGTCCTTAATTCATCACTGATTAATGGAACAATATTTCAGACTGAGAAACAAGTCACTCCAAATAAGATCTAAAACGCTCTCTGTAAATCTTTTACATTACAGCCTCATAAATTTTGTTCCTTCACTGTCCAAGATTCTTGACTAATAGCATCACTTTAGTTTTTTTTATCTTTACTTAGCTATCAGAGGGCAATGATCGTATCATTGTGAATCTGGCTAGTTTTATGTCAACTTGACACAAATTAGAGTCATCTGGAAAGAGGGAACCTCAACTGGGAAAAATGTTCTCACTAGATTGGCCTGTGGGCCAATGATGCTCACTAGATGTGCAGCATCATCTGTCTGATGATGTTGTAGGCGCATTGACTCACTGGGGATGGTGCCACCCCTGGGAAAGTAGTGCTGGGTGGTGTAAGATGGCAAACTGAGCCATGAAAAAGAAGATAGTAAGCAGCATTGCTCCATGATCTATGTCAGCTCCTGCTTGGAGTTCCTAGGCCTGAGTTTCTGCCCTTATTTTCTTCAGACATGGAGTATAAACTAAGAGTTGCAAGTTGGAATAAGCTCTTTCTTCCCTAAGTTTATTTTGGTCATCGGGTCTTGTCACAGCAATAAAAATGCAACTAAGACAATGAATATTATATATTTTTAAGTCCCTTTCATTCAACTGTTAGATAAACTTATAATGCCTAGAGCATTTGAAAAAGTTGAATGTGTTTGAAATATCTTGTGGCTGTTTTTGGTAGGTTGGTAATTTTACTAAAACATTGAAAAGCTAATTTTACAACAAAATTTTGTGGAAATAAAAATAAAATCAAACAGCCAGTGGTGTAGATGATTGTGGGTCTCACATCACTCTTTAAATAAATCCCATTGAGGAATAATAATTCAAATTTGTTTCATTTCTAAGAAGTAGTCTGTTGTACAAAGGCACAGAGTTTAAGCCTCCACAGTGATCACATTAAGTAAGATCCATTAAAAAATTGTCCTTTTAACACATTATCCTTGAAATGCATGGGATTTCATATTATAAACTAGAATTTTGCCCAGGAAACAAATAGTAAAATTTAAGAGCTGCATGTAGTAAGCATATATATTTTCTATTGTGAATACATTTTAAAATAAAATGTAATTGATTTCAACGTTCTAAAATTCAGTACAATACACCAACTCCATATACACAGGTTTTTCTCTGGGAAAAAGAAGTTGTTCAGGCTTAGCACTGTGAGATTACAGTAGGTACACGGGTCGACTATAACTAGATGCATAGAAGGGGCATGCTTTATTTGGCTGAGTTGACTTAATATTTGTCCCTGCATCTGGCCAGATGCAGCGTCTGTAGACTGGCAAGAAGAGGAGGGAGTAGAGACCAGAAGGATCAGTGGCTAAGCCAATCCTTTCCTGAGATCTCCAGAGACATACCACAGCCTCTGCCAGTTCGTTCTTCCGCGACGTCTTCCAGATCGCTCCTACTTCCTGTCTCTCTCATCTAATGCACCATCTCCCCAGCTGCCACTACTGTACTGAGCAAAGCAGGGCTTCTGCTCTCTTTCTGCTTTCAGATGCCTGTGGATTCTCAAGCCATCCTTGAGGTATCTTGCTGTCCTTGCAGGGGACAAGATGTGATTTTCTTTTTCTTTGAAGTACCTTTGGCACAGAGCTGGGATTAGACACAGAGTGGTGATAATGAGTCCCATGACATATTGTTCAGAAAATGTGAAGTTATGGCGAGTATAAATCCTTGGGTAGCTATTAAATCTAACATTTCTAATTCATGTTGAGATGTTAATTCCACTTATCAAATACAAGCACAAAAATAGTATTCATTATAGTTAGGGAATGCAGACATGTAACACTTATATTATAGACAGTGGGGATAAATGCAAGTATCCTTGTGCTGTGGTTCCAACGTGAAATGTGCTCTGGCTCTTATAATGAAAGTCTGGCCCCAGTAGCTGGCACTATTTGAGGAAGTGATAGAAACTTTAGGAGTTGAGCCTGTTAGGAAGATGTAGGTCATGGTGGTGGTGGGGTATTACTTTTAGGATATGTTATCCTGGATTCCATCTTGCCTGTGTTTATTATCTCTATTTCCTAGATACTCCAAGGTGAATTAACTTTGTTCTGCTCTGTTCCCCTGCTTCCATGAAGTTCTGCTTCACCACAGGCTCACAGCATCCCAGTCATGGATTGAAACCTTTGACCCCATAAGCCACAATAAATGTGTCTCACTTTTAAATAGAGAAAGCAAAGTAAGTGTGAATGGAATTGAAAAAATGGAATAAGAAACATGGGATAAGAAGGGGCTCTCTCTGGCATGAACCCAGTGGCAGGCTCCCTAATTACCTTCCACTGAAGTGGAGGGGAGCATTACCAGTCACAGAGGAAGACAATGCAAACAGTCCTGATGAGACCTGAGAGGCTAGGGTCAGATGGAAGAAGAGGAGGTCCCCTCCTATCAGCGGACTTGGGGAGGGGCATAGGAGAAGGGGGGGAGGAGAAATTGGGAGGAGAGGAGGGAGGGGGCCATAGCCAGGATACAAAGTAAATAGATTGTAATTAATAATAAAAAAGTTTTTTAAATAGAGAGTTAGAAAACCGAGGGACTTTGCTTCTGTATTCCAGAAATGAATGGCTTATGCATGGGTGCTCCTTAGCTCCTTCATCAAGCATAGCCTACCCTGAACAGTAACATGCTGCTCTCAGTGTCTAGAGCCAGATTGAGCCATAATGTTCTGCTCTCTGGGTCCAGCGCCTGTACTGTGCAATAGCATACTGCTCTCAGCTAGGGTCCAGGGGCTGGCTGGGACAGCTCCTCCCAGGATTTGACATACATGGCTTATGATCACAAGTGAGAGAGGAGGAAGGCAAAGAGCCAGCTGAGTAGGTGAGTAGGTAGGTAAATGAGAGGGCGCAGGAGGGCAGCCAGGGTAGGGAAGAGCTACCACCCAGAGTACCAAAAGGAAGAAAAAAAAAGTGTCAGAAGAGGGAGCTCACTGGCTTGCCAGGGGTCTGCACATGAGTGTCTAGAGCTTGGATGGTATCATGGTGCTTGCTGGGTCCAGAGGCTGGACTGACGGTAACTTTCTGCTCTTAGACAGTGTTCTGAGGCTGGCTAAAGGAGTAGCTGGCTGATCTCAGGAGGCATCCAGACCTTGAAGTATGCAACATGCCACATTCTTGGGTTCTTGAAAATCTTCAGCTCATCACCATTGCTGTCTTGAGTTTCGTGTAATTTTATTGCTTGTCCTATTATTTCATGTTTATTTGCTGAGACAGCGTTGCACTGTTCATAGATTATTTCCCTAGACCTCAGTTTTCTCAGTTATTCTGAATTCAGTTGCGTGTATATTCTTCTAGCTTAGTTTTTGTTGTTTTTTTTCTTTTATTTTCTTTTTTAATTTGCAAATTCAGTTTCTCGTATCTTTTGTTTCCTCTCCAGCCCTGGAGGAAAGAAATAGTATAACAGATTGCCATATAGCGATTCTCAGGGCACGGCCACTGTCAGCACGTCATCTTCAAGGGTGACTTCAAGGGCCACTCCTTCCCCTATGTTGCAAACAGTATTTGTGAAGCTTGTGGATCAATTTTTGGTTGGTAATGTATTTTTAAAGCTCTCTGAAGTTTAGGTACTATAATTTATGGCTATGGTTTACTTCAGTCAGATTGCAGATCCCCGTCATAAAAATGACTGCGTAGATGTGCTGCAAGCTTGTCTGTCTGAATGAAATTGCCTTCCTCTTAAACATTATTTGCTTTTCCAGGATGACTCCATTTTGGTTCTGGGGCATTTATCCTCTGTCACTCCTTATTCTTTCTGTGACAAAAAAAATAAAAAATAGGCATTTTGATCACTATCTGTATCCTTTCACAGAAGTAGAAACATACATTGGCATGTAGTTTACATAATTTTAGTCACAATATAAAGAGAATTAGATACTAGGATTTTTCCAGTCTTTTATCCATAGTATATTATTTGGTATGCTCTTGATTTCACTACCTCAATTTCCTCACCAGTGATAAGGTCATAATATTAACTGTCAATCCTATTTCACAAGACTTTTGCAAGGAAAGTATATGAAAGAAGAATTTGAGAATTTGAGTGCCACATACAACTGACAGTACATTGACTCAGACTTTCAGAGTAGCTAAGAAGGATATTAAGCATAAAATAAATATTAAAAGACTATCAAGGTATTCAATTCATTATTGTCCCTCTTAGCTGCAAGAGGTTAAAGCAGCCCTGTACCATATATATTCTTCAATAGAGTTTCTCTCTGATAATTAATTGCAAAATTGTAGTAAAATTTAAGATTCCCGACTCTTGGTCTGGTTTGTTTAAGACATTCTTCTCATCTGTGTATGTACACTGCAGATGTATACATCTTTGTTAATGACCACTGCTGAATGTAATGCTCCTTGGCACAGAGATGAAAAGTATCTGCTGCTTTGAATTGATCCTCAAATGGAAGGATGGGAAACCACACTACTCATCTCAGTTTAACTTTCAAGGTCATCTTGACTTACTTGGAAGATTAAGTTAAAAATTTTGGACTACCTCTTCCCTTCTAAATGTCATTGCGCTACAAGGCTCCCTAGGTTGTTCCTCCTTCACAGAACCATGGTCTTCACTTTCAGACTCTTCACTTTTGAGTAGCTTCCTGTCTGAAACTGAGTGATGAAAGGAAATCTTTGTTGCCCATTGCTCATCAGCATGAAGACAATGGAGGAGGTGTGTCTTGTTTGCTTGATTCTTTGTCTGTGAGTGAACTATTTTAAGTGCAGTGTTGATTGCACAGCTTGACAGTTTATTTTATTTTATTTTATTTTTTGCTACTGTTGTTCTAGATCTTCTGTTGACTAGACCCCAAGAATTCCAAAATTTTTCTTTGTCATTGTCAGTGTCATTATTTAATTCACAGGCAATCTTTGAAAAAAAAACCCAAACAAACAAACAAACAAACCAAAAAACAGCCTACAGCCACAGAGTAAGAGTAGGGTACTGGCTTATTTTGTCATGTAATTTTAAGCATACATTCCAGGTAAATCTTCCTGCTCTTCTTGGTAAGTATAATTTCTAAACTTTGGCTTCTTTTACTGTGGTTCTATAAAGGCAAACTATCTGAAACCTTAATAGGCTTATTTAATTACTATTAATTACTTTTGTAATCAACTTCGTGGTGTCAGTATTAAAACATTACAGGTACATCCATCATATTAAACAGTTAAAATGCAAGACTAATTTAATTTACCAAGTCAGGAGGGAGCTAATCTTGGTCAAAGTCACATTATATTTTTCTTTGATCTTAGCTAAAAATTCTGGATACTATGACAGATACATTAAAAACACTCCACAAGGAGAGCAACAGAACAAGAAAATTTGAACACAGGGAACTTCCCAGAGACTCATGCTCCAACCAAGGACTATCCATGGAGATAACCTAGAACCCTGACAATGCAGTCACTTCTGATGAGAACTGATAGACTAAGATCAGAAAGAAGGAGAGGAGGACCTCCCCTATCAGTGGACTTGGGAAGGGGCATGCATGCAGAAAGGGGAGGGAGAGTGGGATCGGGAGGGGAGGAGGGAGGGGCTTATGGGGGGATACAAAATGAATAAAGTGTAATTAATAAAAGTTAAATAAAAAATTAAAAAAAAACAAAAAAACCATTCATATACATTCATGTAGATTCATATACTTTCATGTGTACATAAAATAATAAAAAGTGATGAAGGAGAGACAAAACTGAGTAGGTGAAAATAATGTATCCTTGACAAATATTAGCTCCCACCTGAGTTGGTAAGTCAAATCAGCCTTGTATTTTAACTATTAAACATCTACTCAGAAAGGCTGTTCCTTCTTCATCTTTAATAATAAAGCATTGATTATCCTATATTATATGTCTAATATCCAATTATAAGTGAGTATATAGCATGCATGTCTTTCTGCTTCTGAGATACCTCACTCAGGATGATCTTTTCTAGATCCCACCATTTGCCTGCAAATTTCATGACTTCCTTGTTTATAATTGCCAAGTAGTATTCCAATGTGTAAATATACCAAGATTTCTATAACCCTTCCTCAGTTGAGGGACATCTGGGTTGTATCTAGATTCTTGCTATTATGGGATCTTTTCTGAAACTGATACTCCAACCAAGGACCATTCATAGGCAGCCCAATTTCCAAGTGGGTTCCCTAATAATGTGAACAGGGATTGTTTCTTACATACATTCAGTGGCTGGCTCATTGATCTCCTCTTCCTGAGATGCTGCAGCCTTGCCAGTCCACAGAGGAAGACAATGCAGCCAGTCCTGATCAGACCTGATAGGCTGGAGTCAGAGGAAAGAAGATGAGTACATCCCCTATCTGTGGACTTGGGAAGGGGCATGAGAGGAGAAGAGGGAGGAAGGGCAGGATTGGGCAAAGATGAGTGAGGGAGCTACAACTGGGATACAAGGTGAATAAATTGTAACAAATAAAAAATTAAAAATAAATTTTAAAATGTTTGCAATACCTCAGTTAAAACAAGAAAAATAATAAACATTGACTGTTATGCTGATTAGACTAGTTTATGTTATGAATTATTCACTGTGATCAGGTAAGATTATGCTAATCAGCTTAAGTCAATAAATATTCATTATAGAAACTGGTTTCCAAGTGTAAAATTTTCAAATTGATTGGTCAAGACTTCTGTATTGTATATATTTTGTATACCCAAAATCTATTTGCATTAGTTTCTTTTCTCATAGTTATGACAAATACTTGACAAAAAAAAGCAACTTAAACAAGGGTATATTATGGCTCACAGCTTATGGAGACACTGTCCATTTCATGAAGAACACACATGAAAACAGGTGGTTGACCACTTTGCATTCACATTGAGGAAACAGATACATAATAGTATTTAGCTTCTTTTCCTTTCTTCTATTTACAGTCACCAATAATCATGGTGATTTTTCCCTTCCTTTTAGAACCTCTTGAGAAAAACCCTCATAGAATTTTTATAGGTGTGTCTCGTAGGTGATCCTAAATCCAGTCACATTGCCAGCAAGGATTAATAATCATTACATCCTTCACCTGTCTTAGAGTAGTGTAAATGTCATTGTTGATCACTGAATACTGGCAGCTCTCTCTACTCTGACTATAAGTGAAACCCATATTTCCTGAACTCTTACAGGTTGTTATGTCTCTCATGACATGTTATGATCAGTGAATTTTTTTTTAATATTTGCCAATGAAAATTTATGGAAGTGAGGTGCATCACTGTTGGCACATACCATATAGCTTTGGTTATTATTTGTTTTATATGCAAATGCATATGAATCTACATCAGTGTACACAATCATTTGAATATTGACAGTCAAGTATCTGGGTATAAATCTAGGTAGCATCCAGGGTCTTCAAGTAGGATCAGAGAATAAAGTAAAGAGAGCTCCCAGCTGCTTCCATTAAACCTGGAGAATGGGTAGGCAAAAACAAGCAGTGCTTTGTATCAGGCTAGAGTATTAGACAAAGTTTGGGATCAGTCACAGGAAGAACACTGAAATCTGAAAGCAATGAAGGAATTCATTAGAAAGCACCCTAGGAGAGGACATGGGTGGTGTTGCAGAGTTAAAGAGGTATTTTTTTTACATTTTCTTTTTAATTTTTTATTAATTACACTTTATTTCATTTTGTATCCCCCCATAAGCCCCTCCCTCCTCCCCTGCCAATCCCACCCTCCCTCCCTTTCTGCATGCATGCCACTCCCCAAGTCCACTGATAGGGGAGATTCTCCTCTTCTTTCTGATCTTAGTCTATCAGTTCTCATCAAATTTAGGAGAGCACGGTGAATGGTATTTGCTGGCATGCTAGTCACTATGTTTGGACAGTGATCCCCTGGTGTTCTAGACTGTTCCCTGCCTTTCTAAGATCACTATGGTCATGAAATATAAGACGGGGAATGACTCTTAGAGAAGTGTCATAGTACCTCTTCTGGCTGTATGAGTACCACACAGAAATGCAATCTAGTGTATGTCTTTGGGTGTTAGATGTGACTTCATAAGTAATTTGGAACACTCATATCCTGTCAGAGGCTCAGAACACAACTCAAGAATTGTATGTGGGAGCGTGAAGGTTCATCTGGCTCTACTGAAGTCACATAATTACTCGAGTTCTTTAAATGATAACTAGGGTTTAAAACTGAGTAAGATTTTAGGTTGGTCTGACTCTGACTTCAGAGTGAAATCATCTGTATTGCTTCAGATTTGAGCTTTTCACAGCATGTCACTTCATATATTCACAAATCCCAACAGCCTAAACATTTATTGGCATTATTGCTCTTATGGCAAGCAAAAGAGAAAATGGTGGTAATATTAAAAAATGACCCAGCCAGGGATTAAAGCAGGTAATGAGACTCACAGGCAAACCCTGGGCAGAATGCAGAGTTTTATGGCAGAGTAGGGGGATAGAAGGACCCGGAGGGGACAGGAGCTTCACAAGAAGATCAACAGACCCAACAAATCTGGGACCAGGGTTGCCTGAAGTGACTGATCCTGTAACCAAGGAAACCAAGGACCATGCATGGAGAGGACCTAGACCCATGCTCAGATATAGCCAATAGGTAGCTCAGTCTCCATGTGGGTAACCCAGTAAGGGGCCCAGGGGCTGTCTCTGATATGGAATCTGGTGCATTCCCCTTGATCACTTTTTGCTGGAGAGATGGCTTTTGTCAGGCCACAGAGGAAGAGGATGCAGGCAGTCCTGAAGAGACTTGATAGTCTGGAGTCAGTTGGTAAGGGAGGAGGGCTCCTTTTTTTCTGAGGACTAAGGAGAAGAGAGAAGGAGAGTGGAACTGGGATGAGATGGGGGAGGGAGCTATGGTTGGAATGAAAAGAGAATAGAGAATAATTTTAAAAGATAAATTATAAAAAAATGGTTCGAATTTGACTACCTAACAACCACTGTGTGAAATGATAGTGAAACAAGGGAAATCAGTAGAGAATCAATATAGATTTGAGGAACATACTTAGGTTGATAGCACAGGACTAGGAAAAGAGAAAATTAATTAAAACAAAACCTCTTATTCTACTCCCTGTTGACTGTTAGTAGCCTTTGTGAAAACTAGACTAATAAGGAAAAAATAAAGAGGTGACAATAAAACTAAGAACACCAAAACCATATTTTCCAATTGCAGGAAGCTTCTCATGCCTGTTTGATAGCCGGGAATGATGTATACCACTCCTAGGCATATATCCAAAAGATGCTCAAGTACACAATAAGGACATTTGCTCAGTCAGGTTTGTAGCAGCTTTATTTGTAATAGCCAGAAGCTGGAAACTACCCAGATGCCCCTCAACTGAGGAATATAGATGTGCCACAGAAATTGTGGTACATCTACAAAATGGAATATTATTCAACAATAAAAAACAAGGAAATAATGAAATTTGTATGTAAATGGCAGGAACTGGAAAGGATCATTCTGAGTGAGGTATCCCAGAAACGGAAAGACACACAGGGTATATACTCACTCATAAGTGGGTATTAGACATATAATGTAAGATGAACCTATTAAAATCTGTACACCTAAAGAAACTAATCAAGGAGGACTCTGGCTAAAATGCTCAATCCACATTCAGAACGGCAAAGAGGATGGACATCAGAAGAAGGAGAAAATAGGGAACAAGTCAGGAACCTGACATAGAGGGCCTGTGAAAGGCTCTACCCTGCAGGGTATCAAAGCAGATGCTGAGACTTATGGCCAACCTTTGGGCATAGTGCAGGGAATCTTATGAAAGAAGTGGTAAATGGTAAGACCTGGAGAGGACAGGAGCTCCACAAGGAGAGCAACAGAACCAAAAATATGGGCACAGGGTTCTTTTCTGAGACTGATACTCCAACCAAGAGCCATGCACGGATATAACCTAGAACCCCTGCACAGATGTAGCCCACGGCAGTTCAGTCTCTAAGTTGGTTCCATAGCAATGGGAATAGGGATTGTCTCTGACATGAGCTGATTGGCCTGCTCATTGATCAATTCCCTCTGAGGGGGGACCAGCCTTATCAGGCTACAGAGGAAGACAATGCAGCCACTCCTGATGAGACCTAATAGACTAGGATAAGAAGGAAGGAAAGGAAGACCTCCCCTATCAGCGGACTTGGAGAGGGGCATGCATGGAGAAAGGGGAGAGAGGAATTGGGATTGGGAAGGGAGAAGGAAGGAGGGAGCTATAGGGTGGACACAAATGAATAAAGAGAGTAATAAAAAATTTTAAAAAAGGTGCTATCTTCACTTGCAATGTAGGTCATTTATGACCACTGATAACTCAGAAAGGTATTCATTGAGCTAGAGTCCAGTTCAGGTAACTGTTGAGTCCCAGAAGATTTCTGTTGGTTCAAGCATTAGGACACTTAAAACTCAATTGGCAGAAAGCCTGTAGAGTAATACATACGTGTGCTTGTGAAAATGACAATCAAGGGAGTGTGTTATTATATGTTGCTGACTAGTAGTGGTTATTGATTTGATTAGTAATTCCCTGAACGGCTACAGAATTAATCAGTATAAACTTTTGTATGGTCTTATAACTGGCAACAAAAAAATGCAGTTGTTACAGATAGCTAGACTTGGGCATAGATAATTTCCAGGTTTGGGGTGTTTATTTAAGAATAAAGTAAAGGACAGGTAAAGATGATAAAGTTGCAAGGAGACTTTATTCAAAATGAAGCAATAAGACAGATAGGGTGATATGTTGCCAAGATTGACAGTGGGCCTCCTGAGTGCTGGTAGTACTTGAGGGCTCCAGTGATTGTCTCAGAGTTTCTTTTAGGATTCAAGAGAAGGATTCCGATTACTAGGAATATTGTCTGGCTGTGTCCTATTTTGATTGACAGATTAAGTTCCATAAACATTTTTCTCCTTTTCATATCTCTTCCCATAATGCATCTGATCTTAATCTTATGCATATCAAATTATGTATTGGTATAAGATAAAAAATAGGAAAAAATTGCCAAAAGTTCACTTTGAAGACACAGTCGGTCTTATTTCATATGCATCCAAAACAAGTTCAGACTGAATAAGCCTTTTTATTCTCTGACTCAGAAGTAAACGGACTAATACCAAGTAGAATCTAAGTTTGATAGTTGGTAAGAGTGGTTAAGAGGTTGTGCATATGCAGCTCAATGCAGGTACTCCTGGGCTGTGATCAAATTGCTTTGTGTGCTTTTCAGAGAGGGGTAGATGAGCATGTGTGTGTGTGCATGTGTGTGTATGTGCTTGTATGTGTTTGTATGTGTGTAAACCAGAGATCAATTACAAGTGTCTTTCTCATCATTTTAGGTTTTTTTTTTTAAACCTTTGAATCTTTAAAAAATTTTTCTTTATTATTATTTGTTACAATTTATTCACTTTGTATCCTGGCTGTAGGCCTCCTCCTTCATCTCTACCAGGTCTCACCCTTCCGCCCTCATGTCCCTCCCCTAGTCCATTGACGGTGGAGGTGCTTCTCCCCTACTAACTGACCTTATCCTATCAGGTCTCATCAGGACTACCTGGATCCTCTTTCTCTGTGGCCTAGTTAGGCTAGCCCGTTAGGTGGAGGTGATCAAAGAGCAGGCAACAGAGTTCATGCCAGAGACTGCCTGTGCTCTCCTTACTAGGGAATCCACATGGAGACTGAGCTGTCTAAGGGCTACATCTGAGGAGAGGGTTTATGTTCTTCCTCTCCATGCATGGTCCTTGGTTGATTCATCATTTTCTGCAGGAGCCTATTAGCCCAGGGTTTTTGGCTCTGTTGGTCTCCTTGTGGAGCTGTCCCCTCCAGGTTGTTCTATCTCCCCCCTCTTCTATAAGATTCCCTGCATACTACCTTAGTTTTTAAGGCAGAGTCTCTGACTGAATCTGAACTCATTGGTTGTCAAGACTGTCTGGCCAATTTGTGCCAGGTATCCCCCCCCCCGACTCTATCTCCCCAACATGGGTATTATATACATGACATAGCCACATTTGGCTTTTTTGTTGGTGGGAAACAAATTCATGTCCTCACACTTGGAAAAAAAAAAAAAACACAACACTTTGTTTACCGAATCATTTCAATAATCGCAAGAAATTACATTCTTCAAATTTCTAGTGCATAGGCCAGTTTTTCAATGTATGAGCTGTTCAAAATTAATTGTGCATTCAATTTATGGATCAACTAAGGATATAAATAATACAAATTATCATTGTCCTACAATGGATGCCATTTTCGTAAACCTGTACAATTTTTACAAAGCAAATGAAGCTTAGCTGGATACTCATTACAAAGAATGGTCCTAACCAAAGAAACACAATTAATCAAGCTCATAATCAAATAACTTGTCATTTGATATCTTAATAACTCCACAGAATTACTGTGTTAGATTCATGTACGGATCTTCAGAACTGTCAGGATAAATTGAGTACATGAGTGTAGTGTGTGAGGGAAAAAAAAAAAAGCAGAACTCTTAAGTGAGATTGAGAAAGTTTTCTTTAGGACAGATCTAATAAAAATGGAATGGGGGACATTAATTTCAGAGACAGTTGAGACTGGGAGCCAATCTACCCATCAAAAAGAGTGAACAGTTTGCTAACAGGCCTGCTAAAGTGTCTATGCCATATGGAAGAAGATAATTCCAGAGATCAGGGTTAAGTTGTCCCTTTATGATCACATTTATTGAAGTATTAGCAATTCTATTTAAATAAAAATCCTAAGAATCTATTAACTGTTTATTTCAAAGTGATTACGCTTCAGAATATATTTACTGACATTACGACCACTTGGAGAAATGGCGGTACAATATAGCAGTGTGGAATATCACAATCGATATACTTTCTGACAATGCTTGTTGCTCATGAGTGTTCTTGGGTATCTTCTAAGTCCAGTTGAATACGTGAAATGCAGACTGTGTATTTATTTCCTTCTCACACTTATCAATTTGGAAACCCTTGAGAAAAATATCATTAGTACGGTTCTCTAGATAGAATATTTTTTTCTTCAACAACATCAGTTTGTCATATAAATACACAATTTAATAGATTTTCGAGAACAATAACAAGACAATTATATACTTTCCATCAATTTTCTGCTTCCACATGTTTAATGTTTATTATATAAATTACTTTAAAAATAACTTGTAATATATTTTTGATGTAAAGGAAATATCAGATTGGCCCCATTAAAAGTCGATTAGACTGATATTTTGCCATCTTTTAAAAATTAAAAAAGTTCATTTTTTTGCATATGATTCAATGCTTGCAAAGAGTGATGTTCTTTTCTTTCCTTTTTTTTTTTTGTGCACATGATCTGTATTCAAGTATTGAGCATGTTCCCCAAACTACTGTAACAGCTCAACCTAAAACTTGTTAAACTGGATTATTTAAAAACTTTTCCTGTAGAACAATGCTTGACTTAATCAACAATGATTGACTTAATCACTTTCATCAACGATGGGCCCTGGTAACATACCACGAAACAGAAGAGATCCCTGACAAAAGAAACCACAGGTACTACTCCTGGCATGTTACTGGCATTCTTGTACAACCTGACAATGATGAGGTTGCAGGTTTTCTCCAGTTCTTTCAACAATTGATCAAGTTCTTTCTCTATAGTTAGATTCTTGTCAAGATAACTAATCATTTCATCATTCCTGTGTTGGTCCTTATCATTGACTTGCCTTGAAGTTCCTCATCTCTGTCTGTGGCTCTCTTGTGGAATTCTTAGGACTCCACTGAATTCTTGAATGATATTTTGTCTCTCTGCTTCTCATCTTAAATTTGTACTTCTCAACCACTTGGAGCATGTCCTCAGTATCCTCCTTGCTTAAATAGCCCTTGTCATTGGTTATGGAGATCTTTTTACCCTTTCATATGCCTTTACCTATAGCAGAAACATTGACAGTATCATTGGTGACTTCAATTTGAGGAACACATTAGGTGCAGAAGTTTAAACTTCCCAAGAAGGTTGTTATCATTGGCCAAGGTTCTTTTACTTTCATTCGTCTAAATGAGCCCACCAAGCTACAAATTCAACGGTTTATAAAATGGCTATAGCAATTTCACCTCTAGGTTATTGTTTCTCCATTCACCAGTAGAAATCAGCCTTGAGTTATTTCCAATTAAGTGGGCTTTTTTTTTTTTTTTCAGTTTAATCAGACAGATTTGAATGCCACTATTGCACCATTGGGATATTTGATTGTATCAGCCATTGTTGTAGTTTGTGTTTTCTAGCTTGGTGGGACAATTGATTGCTTTCCTCCCATGCTAGCTTTCATGGCACCTTTAAATATCATGAAAGGTAGTCCTTAGGGAGGAGGCTTCTAGATCAGTTAGAGCATAGTTTTTCCAAGTTTCATGTCTGAAATGTTTGGTATCTTCAGTAATGGAGTCATAACTTTATACAAAATAAGAGAAATAAGTTCTAATATTGTTCAGCATAGTCCATTGACAGAATTTGCAAGCCATAAAGCCAGGTGGGGGATATAGACAAAAGCACTGAGTTAAGGAACTTCATGCTATAAAGATGTAATATGAAAGTAGAACCACAGAGAAAAAGAAATCTTCTGATTTGAGTTTGTCTTAGTGCCAACCTGAGTGTATTTGTGAGGAAACTGCAAGACTGAGAAGTCCCAGGCTGAGAAGATCAGAATTGTCAATGCCTGAGTGTCACACAGGGAGGGTTGTGTGGGGAACCTTGTGTCTGTACTATAACAGTTAAATATCATGATTTAAAGACCACCAAGTAAAAGACAAGCATGAGAAATAGTGATACAAGGAAGACCCTAGGGAAGATTCTTAATCCTCATTCAGAAGGGTAAACAGGAAGGACATCAGAAGTAGAAGTAGACAGGGAACAGGACAGGAGCCTTCCACAGAGGGCCTCTGAAAGACTCTGCCCAGCAGGGTATCAAAGTAGATGCTTAGACTCATAGCCACACTTTGGGAAAAGTGCCAAGGATCTTATGGAAGCAGGGGGAGATAGAAAGACCTGGACAGGTGCTCCACAAGGAAACCAACAGAGCCAAAAAATCTGGGCCTGCAGAGACCAATAATCAAATCAAGGACCATGCATGGAGAAGACCTAGACCCCCTGCTCAGATGTAGCCCATAGAAAGCTCAGTTTCCAAGTGGTTTCCCTAGTAAGGGGAACAAGGACTGTCTCTGACATGAACTCAGTGGCTGGCTCTTTGATTACCTCCTGCTAGTGGGGTAGCCTAAGAGAAAAAGGATCCAGGTAGTCCTGATGAGTCCTGATAGGCTAGGGTCAGATAGTAGGGGAGGTGGACCTTCCCTATCAGTGGACTAGGGAAGGGGTATAAGGAAAGAAGAGGGAGGGAGGGTGGAGCTGGGAGGAGACAAAAGATGGGGGCTACAGCAGAGATACAAAGTGAATAAATTATAATAAATAATAAATAAATAATTTTAATTTTTTATATATGTAAAAAAAAAAGAAATGGTGATACCAAGGCAAATAGTAACCAGATTGACCCAACTCAATCAATAAGAATATTCTTAAAAGCAAAGTGGCATGTTTTGTTCAGAAGATAGAAATAAGAGCTGGCAGGTGCTTTTTTTTTTAAAATCAGGGATAATAAAATGAGATGTTGCATATTGCAGCACCTACAACAAAAGGGAAAAATCTGTCAGCTGATTATTCTATATTAAACAAGTTCTTAAACATGAAGCAAAATAATTTTTGTGGCTGCACCAATAATTAATTAATCAATTTATACTTTTATTTTTGAGATTTCTCTTTTCCTTCCAAACTCTACTATATACTTCTCCTTGCTCTCTTTCAAATTCACGGCCTCTTTGTTCATAAACTATTAATGCATGCATATATGTATATAAATCTATAAATATTCCTAAATATAAGCTGTTCAGTGTACACAGTGTTACTTTTATGTATGTTTTCAGAGCTGACCATTTGGTGTTGAATAACTAATTGGTATGCTTTTCCCTGGGGACAATTATTTCTCCTGCTCTCATATTCCCCAGTTGCCTGTAGTTCTTTAATACAGATATTTTTCAAGAATGGAGCAGATAAGCAGAGCCCCATTAAGAATAATGCAATTCTGTCAGTGAGGGAAAGGGAGACCAGATTGATATGTGAATCTTCCCCAAAGTCTGAAGCTCTTTGAGACTAGCAGTTACATTTGGGCTTGCATTTATTCTCTTGCTAAGAAGAGTATGACAAAGTGTCACAAGCTAAGAGGCTCACAAGCGCAGAAACTCGTTACCATGGTCCTAGTAACTTAGGTTTGAAGTCCTAAGCTACAAAGTCATTAGGACTGGCTTTCTCTAAAAGATCCAAGAAGAAATCCACCCTAGACCCCATGGTTTCTTGTGCTTTGCTGTAAGTCCTTGGCATACTGGTTTGTCACTGCATTTTCAGAGTTGACCTTGTATGTTTCCCTGGTGTGTCTGCTCTGTGTGTCTGTATTTCTGTCTTTGTTCATATCTTTACAGGAATGCCTCCTCTAGAGGACTCAGCTCAGCTTCCCAGTACCAACAACAAACTAGTGGCTCACATCTATCTGTAATCACACTTCCGGGACATCTGATGCTACCTTGCAGGTACCTGCATTCACGTAATGCACATAAACTCATGCAGGATGCAGGTGCACATACAAATACATAAGTTTAAAAATACATAATTTTTATATTTGCATCACATAATACATGTAAATATATATATCATGTCCTCCAATTTCTCTTTCCACCAGATAGAAACTATTAACTATTATCAAAAACCATAATCAATAAAAGTGCAGAGTTGTGGAGTGCAGTCCAGCTGATAAACGTACAGCACAGCTCTCACACTTACCGCAGACTTAGGGATCATTATCAAAGAAGGTAAAAATGATGCTAAGAGGCAGAGGAACAGGGAGCTTGCTGTTTGATTGCCTATTTTAAGAAAGCTAGAGGCTACAACAATGGAGTATCACCAAAATGAAGACTACACCAGTCGACCTGCTAACACGGACAGGGGAAGCTCATGAAACCTGAACCCTAGGGAAAAAGAAAACAAACAAGAACTACAGGCAACGAAGAAATGCAGAGTGGGAGAAATAGTCTTCCTCAGAGAAGAGCACACCAATAGTTAATGGTCAGCCCTGAAAACATACAATCAACACTACTCAGACTGACAAGGTTGTATTTTTGTATTTAGCGATATATATAAGTATATATTATGTATATATCCAGATATATTATATGTACATATCAATGACTACTGAAAAAAAAAAGAGGACATACATTTGAAAGACAGCTAGGAAGATTATATAGATGGACTTGGAGAAAGAAAAGAGAAGAAGTAAATTATATAATCATATTTTAATCTCAAAAAGTAAAATAATAATTAAAAGAAACCCTTATAGCCTAGCTGAACTTTTAGGAATAAATATTTGGTGATATAAAAATGTTTTCAGGCAACAGGCACTTTCCAATCCTGAAATCATACCCAGAGATTTTCCAGCTAAAACCCCTGAAGCTTACATGCACAGGGAAGGCATTAGATGGCCCTTTATTGTTTGTTTTAAACATTTTTTTCAAGAAGAAAAATATAGAAAATATAGCCAGATCCTTGTCACAGTGGTATTTGTGAGATGCTGTGTTTTTAGTAAACAGGGCTTTATCTTTCCTTGTTTGTGCATAGCCTGTGACCTTTAGACCTACCTTGTTCTTGCCTTGAACCAAAAACCAAAAAACTGTATCGATAATCAGCATCATTTCTTAGGCTTCAAACACTAATATAAAATGAATTTCTAATAAAAAGAGAATACCATTGTCTAGAGCAGCCTCATTTTAGCTAATTGCATTTTCATTAAGACTATTTGTCTAGGCCTTTAAGACTTCAATGCAGACTTTCTGGAGCTATTATTAAATGCATAACAATACACACATTTTTCTCACTTTAAGTTTATTTTAAAGACAAAAGAACAGCAGTATACTCTGGATATTACAATGCAAGTAACTGTTTCCATGTCTGAATTATTTTAATATAAATGTTTGTCGCTACTGTTTTTGTTATGTATGTTTTCTTATGTGAGAGATTAAAAAAAATCTCCTATCTAAAACCTGACACATATAAAATATCACTTGCATATTTTTACATGGTCATATTATGATACCAGCCTTTTCAAAATATTTATTTATTTTTATTTTTAAAAATATACATTAGTGTTTTCTGTGTGAAGGTGTCAGATGCCCTGGAACTGGAGTTTGAGACAGCTTTGAGAGACCATGTAGGTGTTGGGAATCAAGCTCTGGGTCCTCTGGAAAAGCAGCCCATGTTCTTAACCACTTAGTCATTTCTCCAACCCTGATAACAGCAATTTTTAAGTTTCTTGGGAATAAAAATTTGATTACTCAAAAATACATGACATTTTGCTTAGTATTAGAATTTAGATGCTCAAAAAGCATGGCAGACTTCATGGGAAGTAAAGTTTTGTGGCTCAATGGTGCTCTTCAGAGAAAACTCAATGATGTTCCATGTAGTGAGCAAGAGTTCAGACTGTCAGAGGAAAATGCACAGAGTCAGACTCTCTAAGCAAGGTTCTCACGTTATTATTCTTTCTTCCACTAAACTTGGTTCCAACTAGTTCAGAGTTCTGCATCAACATTAAATCAATAAAGCTTAGAAAGTGGGATGGAATTGCTTAATTAAAAAAAAAACTTCATCACTGAAAAAAAAATCCATCTACCCTGCAAAAATGATGCTGCTTACCTTCTTCATGCCATTCTACTTTGTGCCTTGTCCACAATATATGGAGTTCCTCACCCCTAAATGACATAGTACTGAACTTTTTTTTTTTCATTTTAAATACCCAGTCCTGATTTCAAGGTCCTACACAATTTACCTAAGGCATCCACCACCAGGATCTCCAGTTGGCATTACAGTTATGTTTTTTCTGCTCCACCAATTTCTGGAGAAAGAAGATATTAATAAACCTGTTTCCAAGCTCCTTGAACTTCTATAAGATAGTTTATGAAGGTACAGAGACTAATTTAGCTTGCTATAGTCTCACAAGGGAGATCTCAAAAATCTCAGAAGAGAATTTCTATACTCCATTGACCTTATCACAGACCATTTAGGTCAGAACTGCTTAACAGAGGCTAAATAATGAAAATACCCTGGGATAACCTGTCAAAGAAAATTATTAATGAGAAAGTAAGAAGAAAAGACTTCGCTATAAGGCAAGGACAAAATGAGGTCAGAATTAAAATAGTTTGCCATTTACATATATTGTTTCTAAAAAATATTTTTGTGTGTGTGTGTGTGTGTGTGTGTGTGTGTGTAGGGCAAAGAGCAACATCAGATATCTTTATTTGTTGCTCTCTATTTTTAAGATAGAATCTTGCAAATGAACCTGCATCAAGAAGACTGGCTAGTCAGCAAGCTAAGGAATTTTTCTGTCTCTGCCCCTTCTGCTCTGCTAGTTCAAGTTCACATCACCATGACCACCTTTCTGCGAATGCTGAGGATCTAATCACGTTCTCATGACTGCATGGTTTGACTGAGAATGAGTTATCTCCCAAGTTACTAAATAGTATTTTTCATACACTCGAGTCTGTTTGTTACATTGTTCACAAAATAAGAATCAAGAACATCCAAGATCCATCTATATTCTTTAGCAGAAAGACCTGCTAACTGTAATGAGTTCTGTCAATGTCCTTGAGTCATGTGCATTATCACAATAAAAAAGAGAAAGTAATAAAACTAATTTCATGTGTTTTAAAGTCAAATGTGTTCAGCCCATAGAAGGACTGTGGGGTAAAATTTCAAGTGTAGTTGTAGAAGTCAGTGCCCTGGTGATTGGGTGAGGTTTTCATTACACTGAGTGTTGGGATTCTAAGGAAGAACAGTGGGAAACTCTCAGAGTGAGAGCACCTCAGAGTTACTCATCAGATCAAACATCTGTTAGAGCCATATCCAACCGAGATGTCCACTGCATGGTCTTGATGCACATACTCTGGACAATTACGACGTCATCTCCTTTTATCAACGCTGTTCACAGTAACCGCATGTATACTTCTTCACATTAGGAGCATACATATACATCTCAAAATAGCTATTAACAATTCCACTCTCAAAACAGATGTTTTTTTTTTTCTTCTTTTATTTCCCTGGTGCTCAATATTTTTAATGCCACATATGTAGTACTTTATTCCATAAGTGTTTCTTTGGTTCTTATTTCCATCCTTATGCAATTCAGTGAATACTTTTCTGTTATGGTAAAATTGCCATAGGAAAAAGCTTTGTATATGTTTATTTGCCATATGTGTGAGCTGGGATATATTAAGTGGCCGAGAGGGGCGGTGGGAGTATCCTGAAGGCATGGAGAGAGGGAACACTGTGGTTGGAGTGTACTGTGTGAGAAAAGAATCTATTTTCAATAAAAATGAAAAGACTGAATTTTTCAGCAGACATCTCTTTGAATTTACTGGGTTCCTACCTGCAGCTTGTTTTCTGTGAGCACTGTTAGGAGTCCATTTTTAAATTTTTATTATTATTATTATTTATTTTATTTTATTAATTACATTTTATTCACTTTGAATCCCCCCCATAAGCCCCTTCCTCTTCCCCTTCTGGTCCCACCCTCCCTCTCCCTTCTTCACGCATGCCCCTCCCCACGTCCACTGATAGGGGAAGTCCTCCTCTCCTTCCTTCTGATCTTAGTCTATCAGATCACCTCAGGAGTGGCTGCATTGTCATCTTCTGTGGCCTGGTAAGGCTGCTCTCTCCCTCAATCCCCATCCCGAAAGGCAAAGAGGATGGACATCAGAAGAAGAAGAAAACAGGAAACAACCTAGGAACCTGCCACAGAGGGCCTCTGAAAGGCTCTGCCCTGAAGAGTCCATTTTTTTTTTTATCTTGTATTACCGTGTTTCATTGCATTTGTATCGGTAGCCTGTGAGGTCATATGTGGCCAGAAGTAGAGAAAAAAACAAAACAAACAAACAAAAAACAAACAAACAAAAACATTCAACTAGCAAACCCTTTTTTTCTTTCCTGTAAAAAGATCCAAAGTTCTGGTAAAAAGGCATTGCATTGCCCATATTGCCAATTAGAAAATGTGTTTCTATTTGTATGCTGCTTCTGGGCAAACAATATTCCAGTAGTACCTTGTTGTCTATTTCTCCCTGATCTAGCTGTTGCAATTTTTATGTATCCTACTTGCTGCTAAGATTTTACAGTTATGCCTCTGTATCTTTTATTCTGTTCCATCCCACCACGATAGCAAATGTTTTTTGTGTTACTTATATATTTCATATTAAAGCTTCTATGATATTTATACTACACAGCCACATGCAAAGTTCTTTAATCTCCAAAACTGTTATCGATATGTACCCGATTGCATCCTCAAGCTGTTCTACTGTTATCTATAATAAATAAGATAATCTTGCATTATCCTTCTTCCAAAAGAAGCTTTAAATAAAATGTTTTTTTTTTATTTTAGCCTGAAAGGATAATAAAGATGTTACGTAGTTTTTTTTTTTTTTTAATCTCACATATCTTTTGACGATTTAAAATATGCTTTGTCTTTAAACTAAGGTCACAAACCAAAAAAAGTTTGAAATGGGCATCACCCCAAGCATGGGAAGTTATTGCCCTTCACAGATCTTAAGGCATGCACCATTTGTTAAGTCCATTTGACTTAAAATGGTATGGTCAGAATAAATAATCTTAGCCATAAGAAAATGAAACCATTTTTTTCCCTTGGCATGATTAGACTACATGGTATGAGTTTCTCAAGCCTTAAAGGGACTCCTTCATGCCAAATTATTTTTAGGACTCTCTGAATGACTGTGTAAGGTCATCTAAGAATATTTTCCTTCTGTTAACTCATAGAAGCCAGTAGCTGACACACAAGAACAAAAGTTAACCATAGATATAGTGAAATGTAACTCCTGTACTTATGGTTACCCATTCAGCTGAATATTGCTGCTGATTCAACTAGGAAAGAGGGGGCCAAGCTTGACTTGTGATAATCACATCACTCTGCACTGTGAATGGGGTCTTGGAAACACAGCTTAATTCTGTTCAGAGATAGAAAGGCTGTTGTTATCAGTCTGTTTCATGAGTATATGAATGTTTTCATAATAGAGTTCAGTTTATTCAGAGTGCAAGAATGATTTAGATTATCCAAACACCCTGAGATTAGAGGCCAATGTACAGAAAAAGACCGATCAAACATTGAACAACTCAGCACACTTTTGCTATGAACGTTTACTAGAATGACCTAAGACAGTGGAATGATGAGAAAGATGTTGACAAATGAATTGATGACTTCTGATTTTGAGAGGGAACAATAAGTTAATCATGTCGAAGTTTTGCTGAAAACATCTAAAGGCTTTCCATGAAATAAAACTCAAATGAATCTTTTAATGAAAAAAGACCTGCCAGTCTTAAATAGATGTGTCAGATGAGATGGGAGGGGGAAAAAAAGTGAGATGCGTGGGAAACATAAAGCTACTTTTTCCCTTTATGTTTTCATGATGTGTCGACCTTCTGTGACTTCATTCTATCTTTGCTATTTCCTCTTACGTTCTCTCTTGGAATATGTTATGCTTGTGCTAGTAATAGTTGTGTCAGAAAAATATCTATATATAATTCTCACCATACTAAGGAGATTGCATAAAGAGAAGGTGATCATGGAAGGAATTAGCTTTGTGAGAAAAATCTGACAGTAACTGAAAAGAACCCTGACTTAGAGCTTCACTGTATGCAAATGAATGAGCAGCACAGATGCCCAAATCACTGGCCTAGCTATGTAGTATTGACTACAGAGTGATGAATAATGTCCACATTTCTTTATCTTCATCATTTCTTTTCTATACGACCCAGTAGCATCCATAAACAAGGCAGGGATTTGTTAATGGTAACTAGATCTTAGAGAATGCTATCTCACCCAATCGAGTTATTATGCCTTGTGGTTTTTCACCTAAAGACAAAGAAAAGCCCATATTACTGGATTTTTCCATTGGTATGTCATGTGGGTGTTGGAGAAGGAAGTACTCATTGCTCTAGTGAATGTTCCTGGTTGACAGATGCCTTCCCCCATTAAGGAGCCATTCTCTGCCAAGAAAGCTGTTTTAACTAAAATTTTGGCCCTTTCTGAGACAGTCCACATCCAAAGACTAATTAGACGTAGAAAGTGAAAGAGCCATCTCAGATCCAAATACCACTCAGGGATCTTGTGAGGCTTCCTTGTAAGTATTCCATGGTTGAACATCTCTTTTCTTCATCTTGTTATAGTTCCCTCACATTTGCTGTTCCTGAACGTATTTCGCTATAACTTCTTGCCAACTTTATGCAAAATACATGATACCACATATTCTCCTTAGTGATCAGACATACCAGTGAGATATTGTAAAACAGATCACCTCTGGTGGGATGACGATGAAGATGTGATCCTATCAACCTCGCCCTAGAAGGCTGGAACTGCTAGCATGTGTAATAACTCTTAACCAGTAGTATCTTTATAATGTAATCTAATTGCTATAAATTATGTGGGAAGTCATGGAATAACACACAATTTTTAGAACTAAGGGAACAAATGACCATGGCTAAATAAATCACTGCACTGAAGAAGGACAGTGATAAGCTGAGAATGATTAATAACAGATTTAAGGCCATTGTAATAGCCAAAACCTCCTGGCTGTACACAAAATAATCTAACCTTATTTAGTGAGAGAATATAAAACTCAAGGATCAGGACAAGGGCTTGATTATTTTCTTTGGGTAAAGGTTTCATTCTCAACTGTAGAGAAGATTTGATCTTCAACCCTAGCACTACTCTAATACAGGGAAAGTAGAAAGCTGAAATTTAGGATAGAAATCTAATGCAATGCACTTGGTCTTTTAAATATTCACATCTAATGCTCCTCCCTTGCTAGAGATGCACAATGGCACTGATAAGAGAAGAAAATAATTAAGTTCAAAGGAGTTGAAAGATGTAGATGACATCAGCAGGAGTTAAGAAATGAGGCATGGCATTAGAATAAGAAGATGTTAGATTAAAGAGCTTTCACTACAGAGTTGCATAAAGAGGGGCTAGTGATGAAAATATCCCACTAATTATGTTTCTAACATCTAGCAAGGATCTCAACAGACAGAGATACAGGGGCTGGAGAGATGTCTCAGAGGTTAAGAGTACTGACTGCTCTTCCAGAGGTCCTGAGGTGAATTCCCAGCAGCCACATGGTGGCTCATAACCATCTAAAATGGGATCTGATACCATCTTCTGGCATGCAGGTATACATGCAGACATGGTACTCACTCACACACTAGATGGATAGATAGATAGATAGATAGATAGATAGATAGATAGATAGATAGATAAAGCCTTTTCAAAAAAGAAGAGACACAGCTACTGGGTTTTGGAAGCTGGAAAATTCAACGACATAAAACAAAATAGGATAAAGTCATTCTGTGATATATGAGAGACATAAAATAATCTGAAGAAGCAGAAATAGTAGAGTAGGATATAGTTAATAATACTAGAATATATGCTTGTCTACTAAGACTTAGGACAAAACCACCTAAAATTCCTATATTTTCCATGGTTTCAATTTGTCTTTCATTGAGAGTAGTTTCATGATTATGACAAGGCTCTCCTTTCTAGATGAAAATTTATTGTCCTACAGGAATGTAATGGATGATAGACTAAAGAAAATAATTAAGCCTAAGTACCAATTAAAACCTCAATGAAAATGTTGAGTCTGCCAATTTTCTGTAGTAATCTTTAACCATAGCTAAAGAATTGGGTGTCCAGTTCATGAGCCTTGGCTGGCAGAAAGCTCTGGAGATAGGTATTAGACCATGATTATTATTATTTTTTTTGGAACAAGAAGTAGATGCAAAAATGGCAAAACATGGAACCATACTCAACATATGGTTGCCTACGTAAGACCCACACAAAAACATGCAAACACAGCATAGGGTAATTTCAAGTGGTCCCATTGCAAAGAGCTATCAATGGCTTCTGAGAAAGTCAGAACAGTTTTTGCCTTTCTATCTATAGTCTCCCTGATAGGTTATCAGTTTTTGTCAGCCCTAAACACATGTACATATGAACAATACTAAAGAGACTTAGTTGGTTGTACAAACACATACACACACAGAGTGTGTATAACAATAATACTTGAAGAAGAAGAGTATACGAATATGATAGGGAATGGGGAGAAACATGGAAGGAGTAGGAAATGGAAGAGAGTGGTGAAAATAATATAAATACAGTATTTATGTAGGAAATTCTCAAAAAATATAAAAAATGGAAAGGCAGAGTCTTATATTCATACACTTTACTAATTTGCCAACATAAATAGAAAGATTACCATCTCTGACATGAACTGATTGGCCTGCTCTTTAATTACCTTCCCCTGAGGGGGAAGCAGCATTACCAGGCTACAGAAGAAGACAATGTAGTCACTCCTGATGAGACCTAATTGACTAGGATCAGAAGGAAGGAAAAGAAGACCTCCCCTATCAGTGGACTTGGGGAGGGGCATGCATGCAGAGGGTGGAGGAAGGGAGAGATTGGGACGGGAGGAGGGAGGGAACCACAGGGGGGATACAAAGTGAATAAAGTATAATAAAGAATTAAAAAAATAAATAAACAAAATCAAAATTATACTAAAATTAATTGGCAAAACTTATTATGTGAAATAAATAAGACCAAAAAAAAAAATGAAACTCGTTGCTTAGCTCCTGGATTTGATCTGCTCCTCAGAACCCTTTAGAAATGGCCTTCAATACCACAGCAAACATATTGACAATTTGTGCCTAGAGGAAATGCATCATTACTTTGAATTATATTTTAGTAAAATCAAAACATTTAAAACATTTTATATGCTATTATTAGGTAACAGAAAAAATCTCCTGACACTTTTCAGAAAGTGTCATATTTAAGAATTTTCTGCGAATTTTCATTATATTTTAAATTTGAGATCATGTCATCTGAAAGTAGGGATAATTTCACTTCCTTTTTCATTAACTTTCTTATTTCTTATTCCTCTAGCTCTGACTTTTAACATTAAATTTAAAAAGAGGGAAAAGTGATAGGCCTTTTTCTTGTTAGAGAAAATGCTTTCAGATTCATCTTATTTATTTTACTATAGTTTCTCTTATTTTGATATAATATCTTAACTCCAAAGCTGGGAGAGAAGGAAGGTCATGGGAAGTCAGCAGGTTGTAGATAATTCAAGGAATTGTAGGTAAATAAAATATACTCTATTCACCAGCATACAGATTGCAAGGGAGACCGACAAGATATCTAGTGTCAATCACCTTTAGCTAACTCATGGCTCCCAGGATATCCAGTGTTAGCCTTGTTCTAACTAATTTATACCTAAAATCCTTATCACCACCACAATGCACAGAGACTAATTTGTCCTTAAGCCTTTATTTTCTAAAGTAGTGTTAGTCCTATTTCGTTAAAGTATATTCCACTTCAATTAAGAACATCCCCAAATCTCCGGTTTTTACATGCATTCCCACGAGATACAAGCCAGGATACCTAAATGTTTCTGAATGCTGCTTAATTTCAAAGATGCCTAACAAAACTTGAAATTTCAGATAACAGGAAAACCAGTATTTCTCATCTTGTTTCTGAATATAATGTCAACTGTATAGGGATGATTTTTTTTTTTTAGTTTGTGATGATAGCTTTATGATATATAACAAAAAACTCAAGTATTTTTGGAAATTCGATAGCTAGCCAATATTTTAAGTCAAGTCATATAATACAATCAATACTATATCATAAATTACAACACAAATTTATCTAAGTGAACTAAAGTTTTACAGAAATGATTAGTTCTAGATCTTTATCCTAGGCAGAAAATAGTAGATGTTTATTTATACCATGACAAATGCCATGTATACCTTAAGAAAAATTATATACATGCATTCCAGGTCGCTTAATATTAATGAGTGTGTGATAAGTCACTAAAAATAAAAATCTCAAATCCCATACAAACATGGTGTGGCTCTTTAAATCATTGTTTAAAGGATTTCTCAAGCATAAGTAGTTGTTATATTGATAAGATACTGCTGAAGGTACATCATTAATGAAATGTAAAGAGGTTTATCTTACCAAAAGTGGCGATTATAGACATGTACTTGAAGTTGAAAACAGAATGAAATGTTTATCATCTATTGATTTATTTCTGAAAAGGTGTTTTGTTTAAAGATCACCCAGGGAACAGTATAGAACAAGATAAATTGTCTTTCCCTGTTTAAAATAAGAATGCCGTAATATTAATCATAATGTTTCTCTCAATCATCAGGAACTATGAGTACAGGGAAACAGGATTTAAAGAATGTGCCTATAGCCTAAATACACCCAACAGTCTCATAAAGAACTATTACTAAATCTATTTTTCAATAATGGTTCTTACAAAGCTGACTAAATAATTAGAAATAAGTTCACAATTAAGATTGAATTTAGCTAATTCTGCTTCAACCAAATAAATGTAAGTGCTTTCAGGAAGAACAACCTCTTATTTGCTGTAGTGCAGATAACAAACTTCTGTAGTTAAAGCTTTATCTAAACTGCATTTTCATAGTGAATTATAAGAATAATTAAATATTATACATATAATAGATATTCATCTTTATTTATACACGTTAATCTAGCACACATCTAACAAGATAATGAAACCTTAACTTGACAAACCTACAGTAAGCCTAGCTCATGCAGCTGCAAAGCATTAGTCCTTTGATGAATCCTTTACCCCTTCCTTCCCCCAAGGCATCATGTGGCCAGAATCTATTATTTTGTTTTAGTTTCTGAGGCCATATAAATACAGCCTCAAATAAAACATTATCTGTCTTATACTATTTGTAGAAATGCTGTCAGGTTCTACTATTCTGCAAATTATTTTTACATTCATTTATGGTTAGATTCAGCTATGTTGGTTTGCAAAGCACTATTTCAGTTATTCCAAATGCTATTATATATGTATATAAGGGACTGTTTTATAGAATACAAACATAGTTTTTGAAAATCTATCCATCCTTCACGACTCAGAGAATCAGGTAGGCTCTCTGGCTCTCCTTTCTAGCCTCAGTCCATTCAAGTCACCCAAGTCCAGTTGGCAGATTGTCAGGGATGTGAAACTTCTCTGAGTCCCTCTTCCACCTAAGGGCTTCCCCAGAATCCAACTAATTTTTCTCTAGGAACTACCAAGTCACCCCACTTGACCTTGAGAGCCACAACTCTGCCAACTGCCTGAGTGAGACCCTCCAGTTACCCTGTCTAGTCTTGATACCTGAACCCAGTTCTCACTGGCAGGGGATATTTATTCCAAGCTCCTTGACCAAACCACTAAAAGGACTAGATTATGGAAGACAAGCTGAAGATTCAGGATAGAGGCTGTATTCCAAAATTTCAGACAAACAGAGTAAATGGAAATTCCCTTTGGCCTCTGTTATAGGCTTTCTCTTATATGTTGTAAAATGATCAACAAAGAAATGAAAACAACATAAAAAAAACTAAAGCAAAAATGAAAAAAACAAAACAAAAAACCCAAAATACCAACAATAAAACAGCAACAGAAACAACTATACTTTTGTGTCCACGGTAACAGAAATCTTTATTTTCTATGTAAAATTTCCAGCTATATTATAAACAACACACAATGATTTTAAAGGAAGAAGGTAGGCTGAAACAATTATTTCATGGGGGCGTCAAAGCTTAAAACAATAAAAACACATCATTACAGAAACACTACCAATATATTAAAGTATTAAATACTCAAGTGTGTCTGGTGATTGGATTAAAGTGGTTGCTTAAACAGATTTCTAAAAGGTGCTTCCCCTGTTCTTTAGAGAGGCCACTGTAGGGCATAATTAATTAGAGAGAGGCAGGGAGACACTTTTATCTTGAGATTTGCTAACCACTGTTTAGCCTTAACACCATTAATTTTAGAATTAAAACAAATGTGCCTGTTTTTCACAATTACCTAGCATTTCAGCTCAGAGGGACAGACGACTGCAAATAGGTTAAAAATGTTTGAAGTAGACACTTAAGAATTCTTCCTGAGAGACTGGAAACAAATAAAAAACTGACTTAAAAAAAGACTCTGAAGGTAGAATGAATTCATAGTGGCATCAGTGGTGCTAATTTTAGTGCACAAAATGAACAAAACTCGGGCACCTACTTAAAGCCGATCAAGTCTGCATTTTTGAAAATAAATTAGAGGGAAGAGATGCCAGAATATTGTTAAATGCGCAGCAAATGAAGATGGATATTCATATTGGATGGATATGCATTGATGTCACCAGCAAGAGAACAAGGGAAAGTGAGAATGTGAGATAAAATTGACCAAAATGCTCATGAGGATAGAGGCCAAGCTGGAGGTGCAGCTTAGTAGAAGACAGCTTTTCTATTATGTGCAAGGCTCTAGGCTCAGTTTCCACCCTTGTGATAATGAGCAGAACAAGAACATGATGCTTATGGGAGGCGAATGAACTATCTTCACTGGTATTATTACAATTGGTAACTGATTAAAGAGATATATTAGTCAAAAGATATTTAGAGATGTAAACTGAGAGTTCATTAGTTTCTCAGTGTTAATGATAACATCCTGTGGCTTGGACATAGATTTAGGAGGAGAAGGGTTTGTGATCTAATTAATACAATCCCTTGGAAGTGTTCAGGACTGTGTGGGAAGAATTAACAACAGTAAGACAGCATGCCATCCATGGAGAATACTGTGAGAGAAATTCAGTATTAGGAAGGAGCTTAAGAAACAGAAAGATGGCTAGTATTTGCAGTGGAGGATGGGAGGAACAGCAAATTCAATAGAAACTACAAAATGAATACCCCCTCCACGCAAGAACTAAGAGTTGGTGGCTAAATGACATGACACTGGGACAAACATCATAAAGACGGCCTGAGAAGCAGCGGTATTAGGGATGCTAATGCAATGACAGCCCTCTTATAATAAGTCTTCCTAATTCACGTAACCGTTGCCTACATTTTGACATATTTTAGCATGTATCATCATAATAGTAGACTTTACACAGATGCCATAACATTCATAAAATCGACCTGTTCAGTTTAATCTCAGTCAGAGTTACATTTGAAGTTACGTCAACATAAAAACCTCAGTTGTTGTTGTTGTTGTTGTTTTCGAATGAAATAAAAAGCAACCTACTGATTTCAATGACCTTGTCTCCTACAGAAATAAGCTGAACCCAGATACAGATCTGGAATTCACCATAATGAATTCAGATATGCATGCTGCAATCATTTCTCTTGTTTTTCTGAACTGGATTTAAAGAGTTTCTTAGGATGTTTGATTTATAGACAGATTATTTACAAGACCAGTTCTTTTAAAACCTTAAGAAAAGCAGGTAATTGACAGTGACTTAATGTAGTGCAATTATTAAGCAATAATATACAATTTATTATAAAAGTGTATTAATAAAAATAAACTTATATTAAAATAAATTTATAATAAAAGACTTTTTAATATTTAAATGACATAAAATATTTTATTTCCTCTTTTAAATTACTAAAAACAATGCCTTCAAGCATCTTGATTTTGGTGAGATTTGCTATTTTAGACAAAAGGAAAATTGTGGACTATTGTTCCCAAATTCAATGTATGTAGCAACAGTTCTCACACATGCAGAGAAAAAGTGTTGGGCTTGCTTAAATCCAGCAAAACTCAAATTCCAGGTCAATGCAGATGAAAAAAAAAATTTATTGTCATCAAGCTGCTACTGATCAATCAGAGCTGCAGACTAGACTCTAAAGCTGAACTGTGGCATGGAAGGGATGGTGCACAGCATATGTAAAGGATGAAAAGCCATGAAGGGAGGGGGAGCACATGGGCTGTAGCACATGTCCAGTTATATTTTGACATAGGGAATTGAGCAAAGGAGTTTCGTCAGTCAGACCAGGAGTAGGTTTCTGGGCCTGAGAACATAAATTTAGCCGACTTTGGCAGCAAGATAAAGAAGTTGTCTTTGAAATGGCTGGACTCAGACAACTGTTTCCTTACAACAGAAGCTGTTGAGCTGTTGGGAAGTCCCCAGCTCCCCTAGGGCCTAGAACCATGAATTTAGTATCTTCCTATGATTTAAATGGTGTCTGAAAACGAAATGGAGGTATTCAGAATAAGTTTATTTTGCTTGTTCCCAACAAAAGGAAAGAAAGCAAAGCATAATAAAGGGATGAGAAATGTAAGAAAGTAAGTGAGAACCGGAAGAAGCAATCACTAAGAGGCATAAAAAACTAAAAGCACTTTAGTTGGCAATATCAAGTGTCTGGGAAGACGATTTTATGACCATCAAATAGGACAAGACCGGAGGGAATGGCATGTGATGGAAAAATATCTGTGGCCATTGTCTCATGTTTTCTAGATAGTCCATAAAAGTTTATCGCTGTGGTGAGCACAGATAAATACAGACTAGAGTTCTCGCTATCAAACAATCATTAATGATTCTGTTTGCTTTCAGACCAGCTACAAAGACATTTGCTCATTCTATTTGTGATGCTCATTTTTTTTTTTTTTCTGGTAAAAATGGAACAGCTAAAATAATAGGATAAATTATTCTATTTATTTTGAATACTATTAGGGTGGCATTTAGTTGGAGTTACATGCCTATAATTTCAACTTTACGCCCTGCATTAATTACTTTCTTGTTTCTGAAGCGACATGCCTAGCAAAAGGCAACTTATGAGAAGAAAGTTTACGGATTTTTCACTTTGTTGCATTAGATGGCAGGGGACATAAAAGTTCTGTTGTTGCTACACTGTAGACTTCGCTTAAACGTGTTGGCTCTGTTGCCATGGAATGCGAGTACTGGTCCATAGTCATCAGCAATTGGTTTCAGTTTGTTTTCAAGAGCTTTCCGGTATTTACATTGTCCTCTCAATACGGTAAATCTCAAACCATTTTCTCAGAAAACCTGAAGATGGATGGTCTCTGTCCAGCATGAAGTATATATATTTATCTAATATATTTTATCAATTTTTATTGAGAACTTTATACGTAGGCATAATGGATTTAGATCAAACTCACCCTTTCTTTCTTTCTCTCTACTTCCTCTTCTGGCCACCACCAACTTCTTTTCCATCCAAGCTTCACGTATTGTGTTTTTTTTATTAATTAAATTTTTATTTTTTTAAATATTAGTTACAGTTTATTAACTTTGGATCCCAGCTGTATCCCGCTCGCTCATTCCCTCCCACTCCCATCCTCCCTCCCTCATCTTCTCCCTACCCCTTTCCAAGTCCACTGATAGGGGAGGTCCTCCTCCCCTTCCATCTGACCCTAGCTTATCAGGTATCTTCAGGCCTGGCTGCAAAGTCCTCCTTTGTAACCTAGCAGGGCTGCTCATCCCTCAGGTGAGGGGGAGGAGGTCAAAGAACCTGCTATTGAGTTCATGTCAGAAATAGTCCCTGTTCCCCTTACTAGGGTGCCCACTTGGATACTGAGCTACCATGTGCTACATCTGAGCAGGGGTTCTAGGTTATCTCCATACATGGTCCTTGTTTGGAGAAACAGTCTTACAAAAGACTCCTGTGCCCATATATATTTGCCCAGATATATTCTTTTTCCATCCCAGATTCACATATTCTTAAACAAAATAAAACAAAACAAACAAAAATACACTTAGTCTCCTTACTGCTGTCTGGATATGCACAGGCGTGCAGCCATCCAGCTTAACATGGGCAGCACATCATGATCCACAGGGTAAAAATAAAATGTCTCTCTCATGTGTAGCCATTGATTGCAAATAAATCAGCTAAGGATGGGACTTCATGCTCCTACCCCTGCTAGGGCTTTTGGTTGGTTGTACAGTCAGAGATCCTGTGAGTAGTTAGGGCAACATGGTTTAGCAGCAGTATTTCATTACCTCTTGTGTCTTCCAGTATCCCTGCTGTCTCTTCCTCAATGAGAAGTGAGCCTTGGAGGTAATAATGATAAATGCCCATAGATTAGTGCACTTCTCAACTCTCATCAAAAAAGTTTCTTATTGTGGGAAATGGTAATTAATACAGACACTCACAACTAGTCAAAAGACAAAGAGTAAGAACATGTAGTATTTTGATTGACGTTCTTTATATCAGCTATACTCTAGGCTTTCTGGGGATGTGTTCAAAATTCAACTGCTCACAGAAGATCAATAACATGAAATAATTTGGTTGTGGAGGCTAGCCACAATTGTGTTTTAAAACACACGGGTTTTGAGTGTGCATTCGGGCTATGAACCACATCTTTAGAATCTATGGAGAGACGCTAATTTACCTGGCAAAAAGAATTGTGAACTTCACTGGAAGAGAACCTAAAATAGAGGACTCGGGAGAGAAATACACTGAACTGATTTTCTTTTTGAGCGTCAGCATTGCTGGAATAATGAGAGCTCCTAACAAGCAGACAGTTAGAGCTTCAAGGTAAGGAAAGATTTACTTAGGAGGGAGCCCAGTTTTGTTCAGGAAAAACTAGTCTCGGTCATGGGTGAGAAAGGCCTCAATAAATCTTAGGATTTGACTCTGAATACCTTCACTGAGAAGCCAAAGATGCATGGATGTATGGTGTCCTTACAACCCAGCTACAGTTCCCACTGATCCACAACACTGCCTTTCATGGCTGTTGCAGGCTCGTTACTCAGCTGTTCATATTTAACAAAGATCACTTAAAACTAAGTACTGGAGACATCCTTATCTCAAAGACCCTCAATTCTCCTAGTTTCATCAAAGTTGCTGCTTCAACATGCAATTATTTTTTAGCATCAGTCCAGCAAGCAGTGGCTCCGTGTGTTTTTCAAGATTCTTTCATACTGTAATAAAAGCGCTCC
The DNA here is from genome assembly GCF_907164565.1 of Psammomys obesus. Taxonomy (NCBI): domain Eukaryota; kingdom Metazoa; phylum Chordata; class Mammalia; order Rodentia; family Muridae; genus Psammomys; species Psammomys obesus. The sequence continues at coordinate 225,338 of NW_026596143.1, read as the reverse complement.
TTTTTTTTTTTTTAAACAGGTGTGATTCTTTAGAATGTGTTCTTGTGTTCTAGGCTTTAGTATTTCTTTCCTTTTCAAGGTCATTGTCACTTTTCTTCTTTATTATAATCCTCTAATTTGATTACCATTAAGGTTTAAAATAGCACAACAATGAACTGTTTACTGCCAAAGAGCTGAATGATGAGCTGGGTGTAAAGTGACACCAAATGAGTTTAGAGATATAAGGAAAGACAGATCAGACAGGAAAAGGAGTTCCTATTTTACTCTGTGTGTGTGAATGTCTCACTGAAAGGTCCATGAAAGGGGTAATATGACCTGGTCTAAGGTTGCAAAAGAGTAGCTGGGTGAAGGTAAAGGAGAAACGGATTCGAAAAAGAAGGAAGGCTGCTGCTGTAATCATTAGAACAAGATGCTGCTGCTGCCTCATGAGTTGTAGAAAGATGGAAATACTGAATACATGTCGGCAGAATTACATGAAAGTGTTAGTGGAATGGATGTAAAGTTTGAAGGTATGAGAGGAAGGCTCTCTGCTGTGCAGACTGATTTGAAGTAGACATAAGATAGACCTCTGCCCTGTTACAGCGTCCTGTTTCTGAAGCCTAATTGTCATAGGAAAACTATGAGGAAATGTGAATAATAAAAATATGAGGGAGGGTGGGATCGGGAGGGGAGGAGGGAGGGGCTTATGGGGGGATACAAAATGAATAAAGTGTAATTAATAAAAAATAAAAAAGTTAAAAAAATAAAAATATAAAATGTATGAGCAGCACCTCCTGTACTCACTACCCTCTCAACATGTAGCTCCAAGAAACAGACCCAATTCAACCCCAGGTTGTTAAATGATGGAAAATTTTAATCTTGGGTATTTTCAGAAACCCTCACTACTTTTGCTTTGTTTTGTTTTGTTTCATTTTTCGAGACAGGGTTTCATCTTTTATCCCAAACAATGACATCGAATTGAGAGACAAAGTAATTAATCAGAGAATTGACAGTGTGTCAGATATAGGATATACCCAATTCTCAAGACAACAGACAGAAAAGAGAAGCTATTTAAGTGCAGCCCAGAAGGAGAGCAAGAGAGTTTGTGGAGACAGTATAGTAGAGCTCAGGAGTACAGCACAGGTGTGGGATATAGAGGTGGCAATAAACACTAAATATACATCATGCAAATAGAAACTTCCTTTGGTTCTCCTATTTCAGATCTTGCATGAAACACTTGCACCAAATAAAAGTGAGCCTTCTCCTTTTCTTCCCTCCTATTCCCTCTCCTCTCCTGTATGTCCCTGCTCATCCCTTCCCATTAAGCTAATGGGAATGACTATTCAAAATCAGTTTCAGATGAGGCTGGAAAGATGGCTCAGTGAGTAAAGAGCTTGCTACCTGAGCATGGTGGTCTGAGTTCCAGTCCTCAGCACCCAACTTACAAGTCAGCTCTGACAGTATATCCTGTAAACCTCACTCTGGAAAGACAGAGACAGGAGCATGTCAGAGATAACTGCCAAACTAGCCTAACCAGTTGTTGAACTCCAGGTTCAAAAAACAAAATAAGCTACAATGTGACAGAGGAAGATATCTAATGTATACCTGTATACCTCTGGCTTTCAACACACACACACACACACACACACACACACACACACACACACACAGATAGAGAGAGAGAGAGACAGAAACAGAGACAGAGACAGAAACAGAGAAATGTAAACTTCTGGCTTACAGAGAGTGTGGGGAGACAGACTACACACACACACACACACACACACACACACAGGTTTTCAAGGATATAGGATAGCTGATCACAGCTCACTGTCAAGTTCAATGTGAGAGATGGTTCTTTTTTCAGCACAAAGAAAATGAGAGTGGGGAGTACAGTTTGGCTTTTGTCAGAGTGACTGTAGCTCCTATCAAATCATTCTGTTTTCTCCTTGAACTTAGTCTTAGTCATCAGTAATAGTCATAGTCATCATTTGAATGGAACTCCTGTCAAATGGCTGTGGAAGAGAATGAGAGCCACTTGCGAAAAGGTAGCAAGTCAATTGAGCTGGTTAAGTTTTGGTCAGCTTGTCAAAGCTAGAGTCAGCTGAGAAACTGGTACCTCAACTGAGAAATCACCTCCATAAGATTGGTCTCAGAGGATGTAGGAAAGTAATTTTGATTAATGATTAACATGGGATGGCTGGCCTTGAGTGGCACCATCGCTGTGTAGGTGATCCTCCTTTGTATAAAAAGGTAGTCTAAGTAAGACACTGGGGTCAAGACAGTAAGGAGTGCTCCTCAATGGTCTGTTTCAGTTCCTCTCCCAGGTTGCTGCCTAGAGATCCTGACTTTCTGGCCTGACTATCTGTGGTTGCAACACTGTGACCTGTAAACCAAATAAACCTTCTCATTTCTAAGTTGGTTTTATCAAGCCTCATAGACACAAACTAACACATAACATTTAGTAGATACTTCTGGAATGTTTACAAACAAACATAATGACATTGGTATGTGGAATTATATACCTGAAACTTATAAATTCAGATAAGCTAAAGAGTGTTATTTCACCCCAGAAGTAGTCAGTGGTTTAGAAGAAAGCACTTATACACCATTGTAACCTCTATCCTCACTTCCCACCTTCCCTTCTTCCCTTTATTCTTTTCTTTTAAAGAATGAGGGAATAGAAGTTATTCTCCAGGCATGATTATATCCCTTAGAACTAAATTGGAGAAAGTAGTAAGGGGTGTGGACAGAATATATTACTAATCAGAAATTAATCGAGTCAGTATATTTGAGTGTTGGGAAGAAAAAGGAAAAGGACTTTTGAATAAAAAAGAACCAGTTTCATTATTTCTGTCTTCCTCACACTCTTCCCTCTTTCCTACCTTTTTTCATAAGGTAAGGACATCTATCCCTTGATGTTAAATATGTAATGATATTATTATAAGAAAGCAACTGTAAAAGTTACTGGATCTCTGGATCTGTCAGATTGGTATCTCAGGCAAGACAGGCAGAGCCGGAGACACAGAACATGGTGTCTTCCTATTATCTTCAACAAAATCATAGTTTTCTACATTCTGCCTATGCCTGTGTAATGTATTATTTGTTGTCCCAACATTAAAACCCTTGATGCTTTGCCAAGAAATGCAAGGAGCTAAATTGAAATGAGGCATGAAACACTGAACAGTCTTACTCAGCAATCTCCAGCACTTTTCTCCTAAACACTGCTAAAATTACCCTTCTGTGCTCTGTCAAACACAACGTGCGGTAGGTGAGAAATGAAATTTTTCTTGAGATGTGTGCATATGCACAAATGATGCCTGTACTGAGTTTGCCTTTAAGCAACTCAGGTACTTGCCCACTGTGATAGTTCAAGGTTGGAGCTTCATTAATTTGCATCCAAAGCTTTGAGCAGCTGGAGATGCCACGTGCTTTTCCCATGACTGCAAAGCAACCTGCAGACCTGTCCCAGGAGGGCAGCAATTTTCTGATCCTGTGATATCATTGCTGACTGCGTAGTGGTGCTACATGGAGGAGCAGCTTCAGGAAATAGCAACAACTGTACAGAAAACAGACTGATCCCAATGATAACCAGGCAGGTTCGTGAATCACTGTTACAGCAGAAACAGGGAACACGGGGAGGAAGGTCACCAGTTTGATGTTCTTAAGATAGGCTGAAAATGAGAAAACAGCAAGTAATTTTGTTGCTCCTTATCATAGAACTCAGATACAGCCAGGAGGATGGTTCATCTCAGATGGGGGCCTTCTCACTTGTTCCTTTACAGCCCTCTTCTCTTTACAATTTTTTTTTCTAAAATAGTCTTCTTTATAGAGGTATCGAAATCATCTGGGGTTATGCTGTCTGGAATATGAAAATACTGATGTTCCAAATGCTATACTTAGGCAAGAAGGAATGGACATAAAACCTCTAATATCACAAACTAGGGCATTCCCGTATATCTGGGCTTTTATTATTTATTATATAATTTTTTTTCTGTCCCCTGGGACAACTTTTAAAGAGCAGACTGTTTAATATGCTCCTTTCCAGAAATTGCTTTTACCATTAGAAAATCTCTTTTTTTTATCAGCTAAATTCATCAGCTAAATTTTCTGTAAGGGGCAGAAAACACATTAAGAACTTCAAATTGAAAAAAAAAAGAAAAGAATATACTACAGAAAAGTGGGTACTTATGGACTATAAGGAGAGAAGGAAGAGAAAAATCTCTGAATGATACTGTGCTGGCTGCTTCTGGAGCTGTGTCATCAGGGAAACTACTATTTTCTGAAGTTGCTTTAAAAGCTTAGCCAGGATGTGGACCTCATTCCACAGCTTCTGGAAGGACCGAGGAACTAGAATAACATGGCTCTCACACAAATTCACTAAGTTTGTTGATCTTTTGTAACAGGAAACAAAGGTCTAGCTGAAACTGTTTCTGAAAACTTTTCAGTATGTCTAATTGAACGGTATCACACTATGTAGCCTAGACCGGCACCGCAATTGGAATGCCGCTTCTTCACCTTCCCCTGTGCTCTTGCATTACATGGGTGGATAACCACATACAGGTCAGAGCTATTTTTCATACCCAATGTTTGAGGCCTTAACTTAACTCCGAGCCCCATGAGGAGGGGCTTCTTCAACCATCTCTCAGTGTTTCTACACACAAGGGTATTAGTATGGAAAGCACAGCCTCTCAAAAATGATGGGTAGTTTCTGGCAGGCACCTACTCCTGGAAGGTGAATGAGTCTTAGTAAGTAATTTCGCCTGACTTCTAAGCCAACATGAGTCATTAAACTGCACTAAAGCAAAAGCAATGGAGGAACAAGAAAATAAGACGCAGATTTCTGGTAAAGAATCATGTTGCAAGGATAGAGGGCTTTTTTTTTTTTTTTTTTTTTTTAGAAGTTATTTATATCACAGTTAACAAAGTGTTGGTGAAGTTTCGGGGACATTTCCCAAGAAAAAAATATTGTATTATAGCAAAGAGTCTCGAGTTTCATCTGACTAAAATCCAATCTACCAGACATTACAGTCTGCATCCTTCACACCTACTCTCAATACCTCAATTTATCACCTCTGTTCAGGGCAAGAATGAGCAAGTAGCTTGAAAACCCAGATAATTTGTTCCATTCTGACACCTACAGTTTAATAGAAAAGCCAGGCTTGTCTCTCAAGAATAAATAGTCATGTATATCATCTAGCACCATCTTGTACATTGTGGGTGTGCAATGAACACTGATTGATGAAATGCTCAAATCTGGATATGAGTTAAGATGAATACAAATTTGTTATTATTATTAGTAGTAATAGTAGTATCAAAGTGTTTAGTAAATGCTTGATGTTCAATAAGTCTTCTGAGAGACTGGAGAGGAACCTGGCCTTGGCTGTTGCTTCCACAGTGTGCTTCAGGAACAGCATGTCTTGCCTATGAATTCACTTGTCCAGTTTCTTCATCTTGTTCTATTATAGATCCTGCTGGGTGACTTTTTTCTAAGGCTATAGGTATAACTAATACCATTAAGCTGGCGGACTAAATGAAACCCATGTTTAATTTCTCTTTTTTTACGTATTCTTTTCTATCACAGATCTATATTTTCAATGGGATGCTGATAAATTCTACACTTTTTTTTTCAGAGACAATGTTAAAGATGAATCATCCTTTTTCTTTACCCCTCAAAACAGATCAACTCCCAAATTCACTATTATTTGTGTTACTACTACAAAACATACACCAAGCTGTGAAGGACTGACTTTTGGCTTTTTTTTTTTTTTGATTGCTTCCTTTCTTTGGTTTTGCTGAACTATTGATTATTCAGATGTATTACTTGTTAGTATTGACTGCATATCCAGATTTCTTTCTTTTTTGAAAGTTACTGCCCCAACTCTTACCTTTGTGTTAACTTTATGCCATTAAAGAAATTTTAAAATGCCAACACTGAAAGACTTAGACATGTATTTAAAACCCCACCTCATACAAATTCAGATAACAGTGTTCTTTTTCTTTTTAATTTTTGTTTTTTTTTTAATATTAGTTACAGTTTTTTTACTTTGTATCCCGCTCCCTCTTTCCCTCCCAATCCCACCTTCCCTCCCTCATCTCCTCCTTGCCCCTTTCCAAGTCCACTGATAAGGGAGAACCTCCTCCCCTTACATCTGATACTGGTTTATCAGGTGTCTTCAGGACTGGCTGCAAAGTCCTCCTCTGTGGCCTAGTAAGGCTGCTTCTCCCAGGGGGTGGGTAAAGAGCCGGCCATCAAGTTCATGTCAGAAACAGTTCCTGTTCCCCTTATTAGGGTGCCCACTTGGATACTGAGCTACTAAGGGCTACATCTGAGCAGGGGCTCTAGGTTGCATCCATACATGGTCCTTGTTTGGAGAAACAGTCTCATAAAAGACCCCTGTGCCCAGATATATTTGGACCTTGTCGAATTCCTGTCCTCTCCAGGTCACAGTTACAGTATTCTTATCCTATATACATATAATGATATTCAGTTTGCAAATTATGCATAGTAAGAGATTAACAAGGTAAAACTAAAGAGCAATTATGATGTAATAACATTTATTTAAAATTTATTTATTTCTATAACTTTATATCTAATGTTTCCAGCACATAGTTGATCAAGGGGAATGGAAAACTAAATGATAGATAAGTGGATTTGTGTAAGCACCACCATAACCATTATTAAGAATATATCCCAAGCTCCTCTATGCTACCACTTTATTCTTTCACTCCATGAAGATTTCAAACCTCTGAGAATCACTGATTTACTTTCTGATCCTGTAGTTTTGTCATGTTTAAAAAGTCTTACAAATGAACACAACCAGTTTGCAATTGTCCAAGACTGTCTGCTCCTCATCACATGTCTGAGATTCATCTGAGTGCTGAGTGAAATTTCAGTGTACTTATGTCCCAACATTTATTTTATTGTTTCCTAAGGTAGATTATTAACTATTATGTTCAGGGGAATGTCAGCAAGAGAAAGCAGGATCAACAGTTTTCTTTGGTCATGTGACTAAAACATACCTACTTTTATCTGTGTCGTGGTGACAGTTTATCCTCCACTTCATGTAGAAAAGAAAACCATGAATTCAAGGACAGAATTTTATAGCTCTAGAGAGAAAATCCAGTGGGGCTGAGCTGAAACTTTTCACGGTAGCTGCTCAGCTCAGGTTTGGAGCGCTACAGAGGTCAGGATGCACAACGGAATATCCTTTAAAGCCTAGCCACTGTAGGATGTGAAGCAAATGAACACAGGACAGCATAGATCAGGAGAAGGCTTGGTTTGTTTTGTTTGAATCTGAAAGGCAGCAAGGTTCCCCATGACCCGTGGGTTGGGGATGGTGACTGCAGACACAGATGGTTACACTTGCACCAGAAGCCAAGATGCAGCAAAATCCATGCCCAAGTCAGAGCAGTGTTGTGAAAAAATATTATCTACATCATTAAGGAAAGTTCTGGCAACATCTACTTTGCCTCTGTGTCTGAGTCCAGAAAATATTAAAACGGATATTCTCATGAACTGGTAAATAGACCAATAGTATTTATTATTTTGAAGTATTCTTTTCAGTCCCCAAACTTTCCTCTTAGTTGAAAAAATAAAGACAAAAGAAAACCAAGGACTTTTATTAAGTAATTATTCCCAAAAGGATTTCACACGTAATCCTAAATTTAAATTTTCTCTATCTTTAGTGTTAATCTAAGGCAAACAAATATGCAAATGACAACATCAAAATGCTAAAGATATACGGGAAGGTAAGAGAGTCCTGAATTTTGCCTTTGAGTTACTTACATCCCTACACATTCATATTCCTACAAAAGATCCCAATTTTATCCCAGAGGAAAAAAAGTGATTAAAGTTATTCAACACTATTTAGACTTCCCTTAGTATTATAAATGTTTTTAACACATAAAATGGGGAAAAATAACTTTGTTGAACCAATTTTTAGAAACTGAGACTTGATATTATAATCTCAGGTTTGATCTGGACTTAGAAGAAATGGTTGTAGAGATTATAAAAAGGACTACAAAATTTTTTTCACCTTGTTAAGAAACTTGTCTCCTCGGCTTTCAATACTGACATTCTAAGAAGAAGCCAGTGACAGCTTCCTGATGCCAATGCCAGATTTTAAAGTTCAGTGATAATTTCTTTCTCTCTTTTTTAAAAAATTACAGTTGGATCATAACCCTCTCTCTCCCTGCATATCTCCTTCCCCTACTCTTCAGAAAAGGTGATCCCCTACCCCTAACTGACCCCAGCACAACAAGTTGCCTCAGGACTAAGCATATCCTCCTCCCCTGTGGCTTGGCAAGACAGCCTAGCCAGGGGGAAGTGATCAAAAAACAGGCAAGAGAGTCCATGTCAGAGGGAGCCACTGCTCCCCTTACTAGGAAACCTACATGAAGACTAAACTGCCCATCTGCTACGTACCTGTAGGGGACCTAGGTCCAGTCCATAAATGGTACTTGGTTGATGTATTCGTCTCCTTAAGCCCTACCTGCCACTTGGGCCCAAGTTACTTGACTCTGTTGGTCTTCTTGTGGATTTCTTGTTCCCTCCAGGTCCCTCTGTCCTTGCCTCCACTCTTTCACAAGGCTCCCTGAGCTCCACCTAATGTTTGACTATGAGAGTCAATGGTAGTTTCTACAAGATGCTTCATCCCTCCTTTACTACCTGCCTTTCTTGGTGACAGAGGAAACAAAAACCTAAGATTTCAGGTCATGTATTACTCAGGTGCTTTGCTTTTATACTGTATCCCTTTTGATAACCCACTGGATCTCACATATTATAACACACTTACTGGAAGTGGAGATTATCTGTAGGAAAACACATGGTATCTTCTCAGGGAAAGGCAGGGACCAGCAGTCTCAAAAATAATACAAGAATACACTTCTTCCCAAGAAGTGCTTGTTTTATGCTGCTTTGATAACATGATAACATTGTTACTACTTTATAATTAAATTTTATTTTCTTCAACTAGAAATCTGGTACAAAACAAGGAAGCTGGAAGAATCCGTTTCCACTTTTTATTCTCATGTACTTTATGGTCTCACAGAAAATATTTTCTTCTGAATTCTTTATGATGCCAAAGTTTTTTTGAGTGTTCCATGCTGCAGGGCATATATATACTTTCCTTACATTGCAGTCTTGTACTTGTTAAAATGTAATTTTTAGACGACTCACTTCTTTCCATTTACAGGAGACAATATCCTACTCTTCATCATTAATTATAAATGAAATGCCTTGTGTTTGACAGTGAATTTCATGTAATAGGTTTGATAGGGAGGATAACAAAAATAGTATACATTAGATACTATTGTGAATGGAATGATATATTCCTCATAGTCTCTAATGTTTGAATATTTGGTATCCACATGGTAGAACCATTTGGAAAGACTTAGGAAGTATGGTCTTGTTGGAGAAGGAATGTCACTGGAAGCTTTTGCCAATTGCAAGTTTGCTCTTTCTGTTTCACGACTGAGATTCAGTATGTGAACCCTCAGCTTCTTGCACCAGCCACCAGATAATTTACCCATCCATCATGGACCATCTGGAACCAAAACTCAAGTGAACTCTTTCTTTGTTAAATTGCCTAGGTCATGGTGTTTCATCACAACAATGGAAGAGTAACCCAATACAAATATATAATATACTTTCGATATACATTCATTGGAAAAATATAAGTAAAGAAATGAAAATACTTACATAAGCACCAACTCAAAATATAATAAATCAATGAAGAGTTTTAAAAGCTCAACAGAAGAAGAAGAAGAAAACAGGAAACAACCTAGAAACCTGCCACAGAGGGCCTCTGAAAGGCTCTGCCCTGCAGATTATCAAAGCAGAAGCTGAGACTTATGGCCAACTGTTGGGCAGAGTGCATGGAATCATATGTAAGAAGTGGGGAATAGTAAGATCTGGAGTGGACAGGAACCCCACAAGGAGAGCAACAAAACCAGAAATTTGAACACAGAGGTCTTCCCAGAGACTCATATTCCAACCAAGTACCAGGCATGGAGATAACCTAGAACCCCTGCACAGATGTAGCCCATGACAGTTTAGTGTCCAAGTGGGTTAAATAATAATGGGAAGAGGGACTGCCTCTGACATAATCTAATTGACCTGCTCTTTGATCACCTCCCCTTGAGGGGGGAGCAGCCTTACCAGGTCACAGAAGATGACAATGCAGCCACTCCTGATGAGATCTGATAGACTAAGATCAGAAGGAAGGAGAGGAAGACCTACCTTATCAGTGGACTTGGGGAGGGGCATGTATGAAGAAGGAGATGGGAGGGTGGGATCAGGAGGGGAGGAGGGGGTTTATAGGGGGATACAACGTCAATAAAGTGTAATTAATAAAATTAAATTAAATTTAAAAAAAGCTCAACAGATAGTTCAATTTTATTCTATGTAGCACAAATACGCTTGGAGGCTACTTTTCCTACTCTTTCCTTATAAGATATATAAGCAACAAAGTACCAGATTTCTCTTCCCTTGGTGTCTACAAATGAATGTTACATGAACTCAGACACAACCTTCGGCTGAATGAGAATAAAAAAGTTTATTCTGAGTGTCTATTGCCCAGAAATACGGATTGGAGTTGCCATAAATAACATGATCAATATGAATGCAGTTACAAAACAAAAAGTCATAAATTAGCATTAAATTGGTGAAAACATCAGGTTTTAGCCAAGCGAAGGAACATCTGCTATATGTTGAAGGTATTATCTGATAATAGTTTTAGGTTTTGGGTTGGTGGATTTATTATATGTGGAGAGATTTACCTGATAATCAATTGAACAGTAACTCAGCTACAGAAGGAAGGCAATTTTTATTAAGGCTTCTAGATACCCCATAATAATGCTGGCTCTGGAGGATCAATATCGACTTGCCACATTAGGGAGGTTTTAACCAGTCAGTCAGACTTTGAGAATATTTAGCATATGCTTGTCATTTTTCTGGAAACTTCAGTTTGTAGTTACTTCTGAGCCTCCCCAATGATGAACCTTCCTCTGAGCCTGGTTCTTCTGATCTCTAAAGTGGGTTCCAGTAGGTAATATCATTTGAAATGCACTCATTGGGGAATATTTTTCTCTCCCAACTTTTTAAAATCCCATCCCAGCCATCAGCCACTTAGCATCACATGGTGGAGGCTTCTGTTTTCATATTCCTTGCCAAGCCCTGACTTACAGTTTTTTTTTTTATCATAATCAAGCTATTTCATGGTTTGAAATTTTAATCTATAATAGAATGGTTGTCTTTTAAATCTTATTCTGTTTAGCATTATGAGGGAAAGATAACTATTATTCTGATTTTCATAGGATTAAAGCAAAAAACCTTTCAAATGCTACCCAGGCCCTTTACTTGAACACTGTGAAGCATAAATTATATTTGCTTCCCATCTGAAGCTAATTTTGCAATTGACAGAATTTTCCATATACTTTTATAGTTTTATTAGCATTTTATAGCATGTTTTATATTTGATAAAACTGCTTTACACTCATTTTAATTAGTTATTTCACATATATATCAATTAGTTTCTGTAATGGAAGAAGGAAAGTCAAAAAGATTTTGAAAAGCAAGATGTCGCATATGCATACAGATTAAGCTTAATGACTTCCATCTGGGGATATTACCCAGCTTCACAAGTAGTTTTAGGAAAAAAAAATTGTGAATGAGAAATGAGTCCTGGTAGCTTCCTCACCTTGTCCAGAAGAGAGTGGGATGGCTCATTCTTTAAACATGAACACACTAGGTAAGGAGAGGAAAAAAAAAAAAAAAAAAGAACAGAAATAACAAATGGACAGCATCTGTGGCCAATCTGATGAAAAAAAAAAAAAAACCATTTGGTGTACAAAATTACTACCTTACTGAGCATTAGACCTGGAGCTGGTGTGGACTTTGCCATATGCCAGAAAAAAAACGTGGCAGAAAGTAATCTAGGGAAGTTCTCTAAAACTTTCTTCTTGCATACCTGTGATTACCCTGTCAATACTCGCCTCTAGATTTGTTTTGCAATTTAAATGAAATTCTTACCTGTAGGAAAGGCTCAGCAAAGTATCTATGGTAATTCTATTTGCATTCGTTCAAACATTCTTTATGGTGCAGTATCACTGATGACGTAGACCACCCTAGCCTTAACTCATATTCTGCTTATTTCCCCTTCCTTAGTGCTGGACTACAGCTTTGTACCAACATGCCGTAAAGAAAAACTTCTTTGTTAAGGTTATATCATCTTTTTTTTGCCAGATTCTTATATTATTACCTTTTAATTTTTTATTTGTTATAATTTATTCACTTTGTATTCCAGCTGTAGCCCTTCCCTTGTCCCATGCCAATCATGTCCTCTCTCTCTCTTCTCCTCACATACCCCTTCCCATGTCCACTGATAGGCAAGGTCCTCCTCCCCTTCCAGCTGATCCTAGCCTATCTCTTTAGGACTGTCTGCATTGTCTTGCTCTGTGACCTGGCATGGCTGTCCCCCCATCTCCCTTAGGAAAAGGTAATCAAAGAGCCAGCCACTGAGTTCACATCAGAGACAGCCCCTGTTCCCCTTACTAGGGAAACACACACTTGGAGACTGAGATGCCACGGGCTACATCTGTTCAGTGGTTCTAGGTTATTTCCATGCATGGTCCTTGGTTGGAATATCAGTCTCAGAAAAGATCCCTGGGCCCAGATTTTTTGGTTTTGTGGCTCTTTTTGTGGAGCTCCAGTACCCTCCATGTCTTTCTTTCTTTTTTTTTCTTTTTTTAATATTAGTTAGTGTTTATTAACTTTGTATTCCAGCTGCATCTCATTCCCTCATTCCCTCCCAATCCCACTCTCTCTCCCTCATCTCCTTCCTGCCCCTTTCCAAGTCCACTGATAAGAGAGGACTTCTTCCCCTTTCATCTGACCCTGGTTTATCAAGTATCTTCAGGACTGTCTGCAACCTCCACAAGGACCCAATATATCTGGATACAACAGTCTTTCATGAGACTGTTTCTCCAACAAAGGACCATGTAGAGATATAACCTAGAACCTTTGCTCGGAAGTAGCCCATGGCATCTCAGTATCCAAATGGGTACCCTAGTAAGGGGAACAGGTACTATTTCTAACATGAAGTCAATGGTGGGCTCTTTGACCTTCCCCACTACTCCCTGAGAGAGGAGCAGCCCTGCTAGGCCACAGAGGAGGACTTTGCACCAGTCCTCCAAGTCTTTCTATCTACCCATTCTTTCATAAGATTCTCTGCACTCTGCTGAAGGTTTGGATAATAGCCTCAGCATCTGCTTTAATACCTTGCTGGGTAGAGTCTTTCAGATGCCCTCTGTGGTAGGCTCCTGTCTTCTTCCTTGTTTTTGCCCTCTTCTGATGACCATCCCATTTGCCTTCCTGAATGAAGATTGAGCATCTTACCCAGGGTCCTCCTTCTTGCTTAGCTTCTTTAGAAGTACAGATTTTAGTACAATTATCCTCTATTATATGTCTAATACCCACTTATAAGTGAGTATGTACCATGTGTGCCTTTCTGCTTCTGGGATACCTCACTCAGGATGATCTTTTCTAGTTCCCATTTGCCTACAAATTTCATGATTTTCTTGTTTGTGATTGCTGAATAGTATTCCATTATGTAAATGAACCACAATTTCTGTATCCATTCCTCAACTGAGGGACATCTGGGTTGTTTCCAGATTCTGGCTATTATGAATAAAGCTGCTATAAACATGGTTGAGCAAATGTCCTTGTTGTATACTTGACCATATTTTGGATATATGCCTAGGAGTGGTATAGCTGGACCTTGAGGTAGCACTATTCATAATTGTCTGAGAAAATGTCAGATTGATTTCTTTTTTTTCTTTATTAATTACACTTTATTCACTTTGTATCCCCCCTGTGGTTCTCTCCCTCCTCCAGTCCTAATCCCTCCCTTCCTCCATCCTCTGCATGCATGCCCCTTCCCAAGTCCACTGATAGGGAAGGACTTCTTTTCCTTCCTTCTGATCCTAGTCAATTAGGTCTCATCAGGAGTGGCTGCTTTGTCTTCTTCTGTGGCCTGATAATGCTGCTTCCCCCTCAGGGGGAGGTAATTAAAGAGCAGGCCAATCAGTTCATGTCAGAGACAGTCCCTGTTCCTATTACAATGGAACCCACTTGGATACTGAACTGCCATGGGCTACATCTGTGCAGGGGTCTTATGTTATCTCCATGCATAGTCCTTGGTTGGAATAGCAGTCTCAGGAAAGACCCCTCTGCTCAGATTTTTTGTTTCTGTTACTCTCCTTGTGGAGTTCTTGTCCTCTTCAGATCTTACTGTTTCCCACTTCTTTCCTAAGATTCTCTGCACTCTGCCCAAAGGTTGCCCATAAGTCTCAGCATCTACATTGATAGTATGCAGGACAGAGCTTTTCAGAGGTCCTCTGTATCAGGCTCCTGACTTGTTCCCTCTTTTCTCCTTCTTCTGATGTCCAGCCTCTTTGCCTTTCTGGATAGGAATTGAGCATTTTAGCAAATAAATGGTGGGATCTGGAAAAGATCATCCTGAGTGAGCTATCCCAGAATTAGAAAGATGCACATGGTATATACTCACTCATATAGACATATAATATAGGATAAACCTACTAAAATCTGTACACCTAAAGAAACTAATCAAGAGGGAGGACTCTTGCTAAAATGCTCAATTCCTATCCAAATTGATTTCTTAAATGGTTTTACAAGTTTGCATTCCCACCAGCAATGGAAAAGGGTTCCCCTTTCTCCACATCCTCTCCAGCATGTGTTGCCATTTGAGTTTTTGTTGTTGTTGTTGTTTGTTTGTTTATCTTTTGGTGAGCATTCTTTTTTAAATAAATTTTTATATTTTTAATATTAGCTACAGTTTATTAACTTTATATCACAGCTGTAGCCTACTCCCTCATTCCCTCCCAATCCCATCCTCTCTCCCTCATCTCCTCCCTACCCCTTTCCAAGTCCAAGGGCTGAGTTGAAATTAGGGAAACAACACCCTTCACAATAGACATAGAGGATATATTCCTTGATGTACATATAACCAAGCAAGTCAAAGATTTGTATGAAAAACAAAAAACAAAAAACTTCTAGTCTCTGAAGGAAGAAATAGAAGATGATATCAGAAGACAGAAAGATTGCACATGCTCATGGCCTGGCAGGATTAACATAGTAAAAATGGCCATTTTACCAAAAGAAATCTGCAGATTCAATGCAATTTCCATCAAATTATCAACATAATTCTTTACACACCTTGAAAGAAAAATTCTCAAATCCATATGGCATCACCAAGAATCACTAAAACAATCCTCTACAACAAAAGATCTTCTGGAGGTATCTCCATCCCTGATCTCAAGCTGTACTATAGAGCAACAGTAATAAAAACTGCATGGTACTGGCAGAGAAACAGGCTGGTGGATCAATGGAACCGAATAGAAGACCCTAAAATAAACCCACACACTTATGGACGCCTGATTTTTGACAAAGATCGGAAAATCATACAATGGAAAAAAGATAGCATTTTCAACCAATGGTGCTGGTCTAACTTGGTGTCTGCATGTAGAAAAATGGAAATAGATCCATATTTATCACCCTGCATAAAACTAAAGTCCAAGTGGATCAAAGACCTCAATATACAATCAGACACACTAAACCTGTAAGAAAAAAAAAAAAAGTGGGGAAAAGCCTTGAACTCATTGGCACATGAGACAACTTCCTGACCAGAACATTTTTTATTTTTATAATTTATTACAATTTATTCAATTTGTATCCTGGCTGTGGCCTCATCCTTCATCTCCTCCCAATCCAACCCTCCCTCCCTCTTTTTCCCTTATGCCTCTTCCCTAGTCCACTGATAGGGGCGGTCCTCCTTCCCTTCTATGTGACACTAACCTATCAGGTCTCATCAGGAATGGTTTCATTGTCTTCCTCTGTGGCCTGATATGTTGCCCCCCACAGGGACAGGCAATCAGGGAATCTGCCACTGAGTTCATGTCAGTGACAGTTCCTGCTCTCCTCACTAGGACACCCACTTGGAGATTGAGTCTGTGGGCTACATCTGATCCAGGGTTTTAATTCCTCACCATGCAATGTCCTTGTTTGGGGTATCAGTCTCTGCAAGGACCCCAGGGCTCAGTTTTTATTGTCTCTGTTGATCTCCTTTTGGAGTTCCCATTCCTTCCAGGTCTTTTTATCTCCCCCTTCTTTCATAAAATAGCATGCACTCTACCCAAAATTTAGGTATGGGTCTCAGACTCTGCTTTGATACTTCGATCAGTAGAGTATTTCAGAAGCCTTCTGTGGTAAGCTCCTGCCTGTTAGATGTCCTCCCTGGCTTCCGCTGTCTATCCTGTTTTTCTTTCTGAATGAGGATTGAGCATTTTCCCTAGGGTTTTCCTTGCTGTTTAGTTCTTTTAGAGTATAGATATTAGTATGTTTATCCTATATTATATGGCTAATACCCACTTATAAATGAGTATATTATTATGCATGTCTTTCTGCTTCTGGGATACCTCACTCAGGATGATTTTTTCTAGTTCCCACCTTTTGCCTGCAATTTTCATGATTTCTTTGTTTTTAATAGCTGAATAGTAACCCATTATGTAAATATACCATAGTTTTTTTTATCCATTCCTCCATTGAGGGACATCTAGGTTGTTCCCAGCTTCTGGCTATTACAAGTAAAGCTGCTACTAATATTGTTGAGCAAATGTCCTTGATGTATAGTTGCACATCTTTTGGGTATATGCCTAGGAGTGGTATAGTTGGATCTTGAGGAAGCACTATTCCTAATTATCTGAGAAAGGGCCAGATTGATTTCCAAAGTGGTTGTACCAGTTTACATTCCCAACAGCAATGAGGAGGGTTCCGCTTTCTCCACAACCTCTCCAGCATGTGCTGTCACTTGAGTTTTTGATCTTAGCCATTCTGATAGGTGTAAGGTGAAATCTCAGGGTCGTTTTGATTTGCATCTCCCTGATGGCTAAAGATGTTGAGCATTTCTTTAAGTGTTTCTCTGCCATTCAATATTCCTCTATTGAGAATTCTCTGCTTAGCTCTGTACCTCATTTTTAAATTAGCGTGTTTGTCGGTGTTTAATTTCTTAAGTTCTTTATATATTTTGGATAGTGTCCCTCTTTAATTGTATCTACAGCTGTGTATGTGTTTGTGGGTAGGGAAATGCAAGTGCAGCTGCCTGTGGATGCCAGAAGAAAGAGTTGTGTCCCCTGGAGCTGGAACAATAGTGTGTTGTGAGATCCTCAACATGGGTTCTGGAACCAAACTGGAGTCTTTTGTAAAAACAGTACATGGTAGTAATGACTGAGTCCTCTTGCCAGCCTCATTTTTTTTCTTTTATGATATAATTGATGTTTTTACCTTGATCTTAAGTTCTAGTTAAATAAAGTACTATTAAGAATTCTTTTTAAATGGCAAACGACACAGTGACTTTATTATGTGTTAGGATCTATAATTATAAATTATATATCCTACAAAGGGTAGCCAATTTCTCTGCCAGTAGGAAATTTTATTTGTACTATGAACCTGAACTTTCTATGGCTTACACATGGTCCAGGTAACCAAATTAGCCTTGTCAGAGAGTATAAATATATTTATAAGCAAACCGAAATAGACAGAAGTAGATACATGGAAAAGGTCCAAACCTTTTCTGCCTGCTAAAACGAGCAGCTGCTCCCATATGAGGGAGAACACTGTAGGTGGCCTAGGAGAGCATGTCCATTTAGTGCAAGGTTGATGAGGTCTAGTTGCCAAATGTAGCCAGGTTTTATGTGGCTGTCAAACGACTTGTGTTTAGCATCATGATGGTCTCACCTCACATTTTTTGTATTTCAAAATGCAAGCAGTAACTAAAATAACCGTTGAATTAAAGACAAGGATGTGCCCGATAAGCTGAAATATGTTTCAGTGTGGACTGTACCTCATCAGTGTCTATGACTGTTCTGTTAAATATTTATGTTCATGTACTATTTCTCAAGTGTGTGGGATAGTTGGGTTACTTGATACATATAATACTTTGTCTGGGAACAAAAGGCTTTCTCTTTTTGTTTGAGGTGGTTCTGGGAGTTGGACCTTGGATTTTAAGAATGTGAGATAAGCGCTCTACTGTGGAGTTTCTTCCTGCCCCAACAGAGCTGGGCAAAATAAAACACTCTTTTTCAATTAAGTATTATTGACCTGGTAAGAAAAACAATTTTCTTTTTTTTTTTTTTACTCTTTTTTTTTTCTTTATTTTTTTTTCTTTTTTTTATTATTATTTTTTTTCTTTTTAGTTACATTTTGTTAACTCTGTGTCCCAGCTGTATCCCGCTCCCTCATTCCCTCCCCAACCCCACACTCCCTCCCTGGTCTCCTCCCTGCCCCTTTCCAAGTCCACTGATAGGGGAGGACCTCCTCCCCTTTCATCTGACCCTGTTTTATCAGGTATCTTCAGGGCTGGCTGCAAAGTCCTCCTCTGTGGCCTAACAGACTGCTCCTCCCTGGGGGGCGGGGGAGTCAAACAGCCTGCCCTTGAAATCCTGTTAGAAATAGTCCGTGTTCCACTTACTTTGGAAAACTACTTGGTTACTGAGCTACCATGGGCCACATCCGAGCAGAAGTTCTAGGTTATATCCATAGATAGTCCTTGGTTGAGTGTCAGTCTCAGAAAAGACCCTGTGCCCAGATATATTTGGTCCTTGTAGAGCTCCTATCCTTTCCATATCATACTAACTTCCCTTCAGAAAAACAATTTTCAAAGAGACTCAATAAATGGCTAAAAAAGCAAATTAAGAGAAATATCACGGAGCAAAGATGTTGTGGGTATGTAAATGTAAAGACATAAATTATAAAAAAAAATCACTTGACAATTAATAATAAAAAGTGAATATTGGTATAGTTGTATGATCATTCCTGATGTAAAGGCACTTTGTAGAAATGAAGGCTTTTCATACAACATAATGTGGGCCTTAGGAAAATGGGAGATTGATATGTAGTCTAATATCAAGATTTTATACTCAGCGTGGGTCACTTAGATTCAGACTCAGAGAAACCATGCTGAAGTCATAGTATCACACATACACACAAGCACATGCACACACATACACACAAACTAGCACTGATATTTACAGAAATATTTCTGTATTTCTTTAAGCGGTTGATTATGTTAGCAAGCTAATCATTATTAATATGGCCAGAAGTAAGGAAAAAAAGAAAAATGCATAGAATAATAGGCATTTTGGAGATTTATTAATTTATTCTCAAAACATCCATTCAATGGTTTAAACATGAATATTTTTGTTTCTCAGTAAATATGAGAAAAAAGTATCATATATTTTTGTTTTCAAGTACTAGAATGCTTAGTATAAGAGTTTCCTGATTTCTAGTGACACTTCTGTTAAATATTTTAGTCACCATTTTATTAAATTTCTGCATTAAAGATAGAATACATCAATAAGACATATGCTTTTAGGATCATAAGAGTGTCAAAATGAAGCAGAAGTATGTGAGCCTTCGGGAAAGTTTATTAGATAATTTTACAGTATATTCTCAAGCTAGTTGCTGACTTGGGAATAATGCCACACAGATAGCAAATGCACACAAACTGATCAGGAACTGAACAAAATTACATGCTGTTACCCTATAAGGTCTGGGATCACTCATTTTTAGCCCTTTCTAGTATAGTTCAATACTAATTGAACTTTCTATTAAATGGTTTAGATGGTATCATGGTCTAGATATGAAGTGGCTCTTCCAAAGCTTCATATTTTGGAGGATTTGTACCCCGATGGCTATGCTCCTTTGCAAGTGTTGGGAATCTAAGGAAACGGGACCTGACTGGAGGAAGTAGGTCTTTTGAGCTGTATCTTTGGGGCCTGAATCATGTCCTCTGACACTGTCTCTGTTTCTTGGCAGTCATGAGGTAAACAACTTTAGTCCTATATGTTTTCTGTAACGTAGTATTCTGAAATGAAATCTCAGAAACAATAGAACGCAAGCTCTGGGATCAAACCCTTGAAAGCATAAGCAAGATCAATCTTATTTTTCATACGGTCTACCAGAAATGCAAATTAGTTCATTCACTACAGAGTCACATGAGCATTGTTCATAAAACTAAAATTTAATCTTCCATGTAACCAGCTAGCCCAATCTTTTCTTTTCAACCAATGGAATCAAAGTGAACCTATCACAGAAGTACTTGCATATAAATGTTTTTTTTGTAGTATTAGCCATCGTACCTAAGCTATGGAACCAATCTAGATGTCCAATAACAGAGGAACAAATGGATAAAGGAAATACACACACACACACCCCACACACTGGATTTTTCAGTTATATAGAAGAACACAGTTATATTGTTAAGACATAACAAAAGATAAACACAAATGCAGATAATCATGAGTAACAAATAAGCTAACCTCATAGAGACAAAACTGTACATTTCTCTCATTTTCTGAGACAACATATGTTAGGTAGTCACGTGAAAGCATGTATGCATATGTGAGAGCAAAGCAGAAGGAAAAACCATCTAGAGGAGGAAAGGGGACTAATAGGATGAGGGGGCTAAGAAAGCAAAGGGCAGCGTGTGGAGAAGGAATGCTCCAAATCCAGTACGTACCTGCATAATTGAAAGCTCTGATTTTCATCTGCAGAGAGAGCTTTCCACTTCCTCCCAGGCAGCCTGCCCCCCTCTATTCTCTGTGAACTTAATTTTATTCCAGCTGTACATGATGGGTGACTTCAACAGCCACATTTCAAGTGCTCCAAAGGGTGATATCTCATGTGGCTATGTACTAGATAGTAAAAAAGGCAAGAAGGCATTTCTCTCAGGGTGCTGAAGTGGGAAGAATGTATGAAAATAGCTACCATGTGTTTTTGTGGACTACGGATAAACGAAAATTGTAGTTTGACATACAGACAGAGTTCCATGGACACTTTGTGGTTTCAGAACACAAAACAGCTTCTCAGTAATGCACACCAGTATTTTCTTTGTATGTGCTAGTTGGAGAGTTAGAAATACAACAAATGAAATGCTCTCAACTCAATATGCCTTTGTTAGAGATTGAAAAGTGCAGCGGCTGTGTGGCCTTCTGAATAGTAATTATGAAAACACTACCATCAAAACAGAAGGTGAAAGCAGTATTTTTCTTTTATTTTCTTCTTTAAAATCTGTCTCTCTGAAGATGGAAACACTTGCCTGCCAAATGCTATATTTTGCTAATCAGTAGGGAGATTTATACAAAGCACCTCCCTCCTTTCTTGAGTCCTTGTGGCTGCTCTCCCGTGAACTCTTTCTCCACATTGTTGTGTTGATGCTGAAAACAATCCCGTGGCAAAAATCTCTCTCTTATTAAAGACAAGGTCTTATTTCAAACTGAGAAAATAATTAGAAAGCCGACAGGAATTCCTTTGGGTAACATAGCATTTGTAATGAGAAAATTGAACATCTCTGAAGCCAAAGGGCTTGGCCTTGGGAGCCTGGAAATGCTGATTTTCTCTCAAGGGCAGAGCCCAGATGCCTATCACAGCACTTCTGGAAACATGGTGTTCTCTTTCTGGCCCAGATATGCCAATCAGTGCCTTTCTGATGTCTTGCTGTAATATGTATCAGAGAAACTCTGAAGTAGTTATCCATTTCATTATGACTGGAAAAAGTCCAGATACAGGTGCATGAATTAAATCAGTTATTTGTGTATCACTTCAAGCATGAAGTTCAAGCTCACTGGAAGCCACAAATTATATGCTTGAGAGGCATCTGCAATTTTCGAGAGATATGTACTTGACTGCTGGAAGAAGAAAAAGGACATGGAGGAGCCAAGTTCACTCCTGTCTACTGGCATTTTACTGATGGCTCAGATAGCATCCCAAGGATAATTTGAAAGGGCAACAGACAAAGCTGGAGAAATAGTGCCATCATTCACTAATCAGAAATGTTCATATATATGTGCACGTGTACTCTGTCTTAGTTGCCCTGGAAAAAGCCTGTGATTCTATTATAAATAAGAATGTGCATTTTAGAGGTGAATTACTATATTTTACCCATAATTTTTAGGACCTGGGTTCCTAAACACGTTTCTGTTCATTTACTGGCTTCCAGTGTCTTTATATTTTTTTAAAGAAATAATTATAAACTCTTAAAAAATAAGATCATGATTTCTTCCTTTTTGATTGCTGAGTAGTATTCCATTGTGTAAAAATACCACAGTTTCTGTATCCATTCCTCCGTTGATGGACATCTGGGTTGTTTCCAAGTTCTGGCTATTACAAATAAAGCTGCTATGAACATGGTTGAACAAATGTCCTTGTTGTGTACTTGAGCAAATTGCAGGCAAGTGGTGGGATCTAGAAAAGATCATTCTGAGTGAAGTATCCCAGAAGGAGAAAGACAAACTTGGTATATACTCGCTTATATAGACCTACAAGACATGATAAACATAATGAAATCTACACACCTAAAGAAGATAATCAAGAAAGTGGACACAGGCGAAGGTGATTAATCCTCATTTAGAAAGACAAATGGGATGTGCATTGAACTTATGACAGGAGTCTATCACAAAAGGCATCTGAAAGACTCTACCTAGCAGTGTTTCAAAGCAGACACTAAGACTCATAACCAAACCCTCGGCAGAGTGCAGGGAATCATATGAAAGAAGGGAAGTTAGTATGATATGGAAAGGATAGGAGCTCCACAAGGACCAAATATATCTGGGCACAGGGTCTTTTCTGAGACTGACACTCAACCAAGGACCATCTATGGATATAACCTAGAACTTCTGCTCGGATGTGGCCTGTGGTAGCTCAGTAACCAAGTAGTTTTCCAAAGTAAGGGGAACACGGACTATTTCTAATAGGATCTCAAGGGCAGGCTGTTTGACCCCCACCCCAGGGGAGGAGCAGTCTGTTAGGCCACAGAGGAGGACTTTGCAGCCAGCCCTGAAGATACCTGATAAAACAGGGTCAGATGAAAGGGGAGGAGGTCCTCCCCTATCAGGGGACTTGGAAAGGGGCAGGGAGGAGACCAGGGAGGGAGTGTGGGGTTGGGGAGGGAATGAGGGAGCGGGATACAGCTGGGACACAGAGTTAACAAAATGTAACTAAAAAGAAAAATAAAATTAAAAAAAAAATAAGATCATGCTTATAATATGTTGCTTGTTTTCTGCAATAATTAATAGAGATGAGAAAAAATTAAGCTTGTTAGTTCTAATAGAGTTGAGTAAGCAAAATTTATCTACACTGTTTTTCTCATAGGTCATTTTTACTAAGATGTAAAAACCATTATTGAGGAGACATTCTTATTTCTATCAGCACAAGGTCCTCTAATTTCCTGATAGAACTAAATAACAATTGTCATAGGCAAGAAAGTAAAGAGATTTTGCCTTTTTTCATGCCAAAATATTTTTACATGCTTCATTTCTACATGAACATAAATTTTCTCTGCATCGATGAAAAAATGTCCTCTTGTTTCTTATTTGGTGCATCATAGTTCTGCTCTGCCAATAGAGGGTGTGCAAATGCCATAATGAGTTCAATCATTGGGGGCATTATTTCAAGCTTATTCAGCAAAAATCACTGTTTGTCCAGAAAGGAAATGACGAGGATAGTGAAGGCTTCTTTGTGTACTTTGTGCACTTATCATTGTTTTGGCAATTAGAAGTGGTTGAAAGTGGCGAGACTGGGTAATTTATGAAGAATAGGTATTTATTTGTTCTAATCTGGAGGCTGGGAAGTTCATGGCTGGGTGGAAGATAGCAATGAGCACATTCTTGCTTTCTCAACTTGTAGCAAAGGTAGCAGGGCAGGAGAATAAAAGAGAGGTTGAGAAAGAGGAGGACAGGGAAAGAGGGAAAAGGTAGAGAGAGAGATGGAGGGGGGATGAAGCTCTTTTTGTTTTTGTTTTTTTCTCTTTTTTTTGGGGGGGAACCCATTCCTTCTAGACAAAATAAAACAAACCTATTCATGAAGGTAGATCTCTTATCAGCGATCACTTCTCAAGACTTCTGTACTAGAGAGGAGATTTCTAACACAGAAACTGTGGGAAACAAGAATACATTTAGGTATGATCATATAATTAAAAACTGTTTTATCATCTTCCTTCTGATACTCATTCTCTTTCACATACAGGCACATGTGGAAGGCAGGGCAAGTAGGATTCTACAGCTTAATTATGAAGGTGAAGCTTAGGGAGGGGACGATAGGGGATGTGAGGAATCTCAGGCAAGAAAGGCTTCCTGGACTGTTATGATGGTGAAGGAGAAGATATGTCTTCCATGCATCCGCCCTTCCTTTTTTCCTTTCTATTCCTCTACACTCTGAGCTTGAATAGATGCTGAGCAAGGAATGACAATGAATTGTATGTATGAATTGCATTCGAGTATCAGAAAATCTCTAAAAAAGGTAAAACTCTGACATGGTTGACATTGTACTCATAAGGAGAAAAAGCTCAAGGGCTGAGGAAGTCATATCAGTGACTTTTAAAATATTTAATTTATAGGTGAGTATATACCGTGTGTGTCTTTCTGCTCCTGGGATACATCAATCAGGATTATCTGTTCTAGTTCCTACCATTTGCCTGAAAATTTCATGATTTCCTTGTTTTTAATTGCTGAGTAATATTCCATTGTGTAAATGTACCACAATTTGTGTATCCATTCCTAAATAGAAGGACATCTATGTTGTGTCCAGATTCTGAATATTATGAATAAAGCTACCACATGGTTGAGCAAATGTCCTTGTTGTGTACTTGAGCATATTTTGGATATATGCCCAGGAGTGGTATAGCTGGATCTTGAGATAGCACTATTCCCAATTGTCTGAGAAAGCACCAGATTGATTTCCAAATGCTAGTACAAGTTTACGTTCCCACCAGCAATGGAGGAGGGTTCCCCATTCTCCACATCCAGCACGAATTGTCACTTGAGTTTTCAGTCTTGGTCATTCTGATGTGTCTGTAATCTTAGGGTCGTTTTGATTTGCATTTCATTGATGACTAAGGATATTTGGTATTTCTTTAAGTGTTTCTCTGCCACTTGATATTCCTCTATTGAGAAGTCTCTGTTTAGCTCTGTGCTCCATTCTTCAATTGGAGTACTTGGTTTATATTCACTTATAAATGGATATTAGGCATATAATATTGGACAAACATATTAAAATCTGTTCACCTAAAGGAGCTGAACAAGAGGATCCTGGGTAAGGTGATCAATCCTAACTCAGAAAGGCAAATGGTATGGACATTGGAAGATGGAGAAAACAGGGAACAGGACAGGAGCCTACCATAGAGGACCTCTGAAAGACTCTACACAACAGGGTATCGAAGCAGATGCTGAGACTCATACCCAAACTTTGGACAGAGTTCAGGTAATGTTATGAGAGAAGGGGGAGCTAGAAAGACCTGGAGGGGACTGAAGATCCACAAGAACAGAACCAAAAAATATGGGCACAGGGGTCTTTTCTCAGACTGATACTCCAAACTAGGACCATGCATAGAGAAAACTTTAAATCCCTGCTCAGATGTAGCCCAAGGCAGCTCAGTCTCCAAGTGGGTTCCCTAGTAATGTGAACAGGGACTATCTCTGACACGAACTCAGGGGCTGGCTCTTTAATCACCTCCCCCTGTTAGGAGAGCAGCCTTACTAGGCCACAGAGGAAAACAATGCAGCCAGTACTGATGAGACCTGATAGGCTAGGGTCAGATAGAAGATAAGGAGGTCATCTCCTACAAGTGGACTTCAGAAGGTGCATTGGAGGAGATGAGGGAGGGAAGGTGATATTGGGAGGGAAATAGAGAGCGGGGCTACAGCTGGGATACAAAGTGAATAAACTATAATAAAAAATAAATAAATTTTGAAAAGGTTAATTTTTTGGAGATTATAGTATAATTACATCATGACCCATTCCCTTTCCTCTCTCCAAATCCTTCCATGTATTTCTCTTTCAAATTCATGAACTCTTTTTCATATATATATATATATATATATATATGTATATATATATATATATATATATATATAAATTCTGATCAGTCTGTGTGCTCTTACTTGCATGTATATGTTGGACTTTTAAAAGAGCTATTTCATATGTTTAAATACAGGAATTCATATAGCATAGAAGGAGATAAGGGCACTGCTAGGAATTTATCCAGAATTGTTATGAAAGAGAAAAGCAGATTTGAGCACAGATAGAACTGTCCAGTTCAGTAATCAGATAAATGACTGAAGAATGGCTGGGAAGCTAGGTTGAATTGTTCAGAAGGTGAGAAGCTGATATTTGGGTTTGCATGAGGCTGCCTAAAATTCCACTTGAAGTTCACTGCAGCTTGAGCTCTATATTCAATGCTGATAATTTTGGTTGTCTGAGGTATCAGGATGAAAAAAAAAAGCATTGGATTATAATGATTCTGAAAATATTTATTGAGAAAAAGACCAAAATATTTTTTTAATTTTTATTAATTACACTTTATTCACTTTGTATCTCCCCATGAGCCCTTCCCTCCTCCCCTCCTAGTCCCACCCTCCCTCCTGCTTCTCCACACATGCCTTTCCCCAAGTCCACTGATAGAAGAGGTCTTCCTCTGCTTCCTTCTGATCCTAGCCTATCAATCAGGTCTCATCAGGACTGGCTGCATTGTCTTCCTCTGTGGCCTGGTAAGGCTGCTCCCCCTCAGGCAGAGGTGATAAAAGAGCAGGCCAATCAGTTGATGTCAGAAACAATCCGTGTTCCCATTACTATGAAACCCACTTGGAGACTGAACAGTCATGGGATATGTCTGTGCAGGGATTCTAGGTTATCTCCATTAATGGGACTTGTGCCCAGATTTTTTTGGTTCTGTTGCTCTCCTTGTGGAGCTCCTGTCCTCTCCAGGTCTTACTATTTCCCACTTCTTTAATAAGAGTCCTTGTAGTCTGCCCAAAAGCTGGCCATAAGTCTCAGCATCTGCTTTAATACCCTGCAGGATAGAGCCTTTCAGAGGCCCTCTGTGGTAGGCTCCTGTCACATTCCCTGTTTTCCCCTTCTTCTGATGTCCATTCTCTTTGTCTTTCTGAATGAGGTTCAGCATTTTAGCCGGAGTTCTCCTTCTTGATTAGTTTCTTTAGGTGTACAGATTTTAGTATGTTTATCCAATATTATATGTCTAATATCCACTTAAGAGAGAGTATATACCCTGTGTGTCTTTCTCCTTCTGGGACACCTCACTCAGGATGATCATTTCCATTTCCTACCATTTACCTGCAATTTTTATGATTTCCTTGTTTTTTATTGCTGAGTAATATTCTATTGTGGAGGCATACCATAATTTCTGTATCCATTCCTCAATTGAGGGGCATCTAGATTGTTTCCAGATTCTGGCTATTAAAATAAAGCTGCTACTAACATGTTTGAGCAAATGTCCTTATTGTTTACTTGAGCATGTTTTGGATATATGCCTAGGAGTGTTATAGGTGGATCTTGAGGAAGTGGTATTCCTAATTGTCTGAGAAAGCTCCAGATTGATTTTCAAAGTGGTTGTACAAGTTTACATTCCCACCAGTAGTGGAGGAGGGTTCCCCTTTTTCCACAACCTCTCCAGCATGTGTTGTCACTTGAGCTTTTGATCTTAGCCATTCTGATGGGTGTAAGGTGAAATTTCAGGTTCATTTTGATTTGCATTTCCCTGATGAATAAGGACATTGAGCATTTCTTTAAGTATTTTTCGGCCATTCTGTATTTATTGAGACTTCTCTGTTTAGCTCTGTACCCCATTTTTTAAATTGGATTACATGATTTGTTGCTGTTTAACTTCTTGAGTTATTTATATATACTGGATATTAACCCTCTGTCAGATATAGGGTTGGTGAAGATCTTTTCCCAATCTGTAGGCAGTCATTTTGTTCTGAGGACAGTGTCCTTTGCTTTACAGAAGCTTTTCAGTTTCATGAGGTCCCATTTATTGATTGTTGCTCTTAGAGCCTGTGCTGTTGGTGTTCTGTTCAGGAAGTTATCTCCTGTACCAATGAGTTCAAGGCTCTTCCCCACTTTTTCTTCTAAGCAGTTTAGTGTGCCTGGTATTATATATTGAAGTCTTTGACCTACTTGGACTATAGTTTTGTGCAGGGTGATAAATATGGATCTATTTGCATTTTTCTACATGTAGACATCCAGTTAGACCAGCACCATTTGTTGAAGATGCTGTCTTTTTTCCATTGAATGGTTTTGGCATCTTTGTCAAAGATCAGGTGTCCATAAGTGTGTGGATTTATTTCAGGGACTTCTATTTGATTCCATTGATCCACCAGTTGCTTTCTCTGCCCGTCCCACCCATGCAATTTTTATTACTGTTGCTATATAGTACAGCTTGAGATTGGAGATGGAGATACCTCCAGAAGATCTTTTCTTGTAGAGGATTGTTTTAACAATTCTGGGTTTCTTGTTATTCCATATGAAGCTGAGAAATGTTCTTTCAAGATCTGTAAATAATTGTGTTGGTAATTTGATGGGACACACTGGTAGGATTTGCTGAAGGAGGCAGAAACAGGAGGATCATGAGTTCGAGGTCAGCCTGGGCTACACAATTTTTTGGGTTTTTTATGCTTATTTTTTATTTTATTTTTTATTTTTATGAATTACAATTTACTCACTTTGTGTCCCCCCCTGTACCTCCTTCCCTCCTCCCCTCCCAGTCCCACCCCCCCTCTTCCCACCTGTGTCCCTCTCTCAGTCCAATGATAAAGGAGGTACTCCTTCCCTTCCCTCTGATCCTCATCTATCAGGACTCATCAGGACCTGCTGCATTGTTTTCTTCAGTGGCCTGGCAAGGCTGCTTCCCCCTTTGGGGGAGGTGATCAAAGAATAGGCCAATCAGTTCCTGTCAGTGACAGTCCCTGTCCTCATTACTATGGAACCCACTTGGATACTGAACTGCTGTAGGCTACCTCTGTGCATGGGTTTCAGGCCATCTCCATGAGTGGTCCTTGATTGAAGTATCAGTTTCAGAAAAACCCCTGTGCCTGGACATTTTGTATCTGTTGCTGTCCTTGTGGAGCTCCTGTCTTCTCCAGGTCTTACTATCTCCCACTTCTTTCATAAGATTCCCTGTACTCTGCCCAACGTTTGACTATGAGTCTCAGCATCTTCCTTGATACCCTGCAGGGTAGAACCTTTCAGAGGCCCACTGTGGTAGGCTCCTGTCCTGTTCCCTGTTTTCTCCCTCCTCCAATGTCTATCCTCTTTGCCTTTCTGAATGGGGATTGAGCATCTTAGCCAGAGAAAATGTTTTAAATGTGAGAGTTATTTGCATCCATTGAGACTGTTTGGCAAAGAGCTTTTCAAAAGAGGCATAGTTACCCTTTTGCAAAAATCCAACGAGATATAGTCATGGTTGAAGAGGAAATGGTCTTTCATTAAAGGTCTTTCTTAATTCTGTAAGTTTTTCTAGTGTTTTCCAGTGTAGATAAACTAAACATTGGAGTTCTGTGTTCTTTTTGTGAGCCAAGCACTAGCTTCAGTTTGTATTACTCAAACGTGGAACACATTATTCCTCCTCTCCTACATTCAATATAATTTTATAAGTTTTATTACAAGAAAACAATTATTTTAAAGGATTTATCAGCCATGTTTTTCAATTGTAACAGTGTTGAAGCCTATTGAGTTATACCCTTGAATCAATAACTAATAAAATTATTCGGCATGTCTGCATCAATTTTGTAGTTAGCATAGGTAGTGAATATTATAAACGTGTTATATATGTCCCTAGTGAATAGCTATGAGGATTACTTCCTAGGGTAGTTGTGATTTTCTTTATTCTCTGGCATCCACACAGTGCTCAAATTGCACAAAAAAAAAAATCAAAATATTCATCCTCCTTTCAGCTTAATTATACCACAGGCTTTCCTAATGAACATCTAAAGAAAAAAAATAGAGAGAGTATTTAAGAATGATATAAATGGCAGACCAAAGTTGAAAATACTGGGATTCTATTTATGAGAACTGTGACTAAATTTTGCTTTTTGAGCAGAATATACATTAAAGATGTCCTCATTGCATTGGATGATATGCAGACTCTCCTTTCTGTGTCTCTGTTTATCTGGATGGCTAATGTTTCTTTTTAATTTCTTTTGTTTTTTTTTTTTTGTGGTTGTTTAGTATTTTCTTAATTTTTTATTTTACTTGTATTAATTACACTTTATTCATTTTGTATCCCCCCATAAGCCCCTCCCTCCTCCCCTCCCGATCCCACCCTCCCTCCTCTTTCTGCATGCATAGCCCTCCCCAAATCCACTGATAGGGGAGGTCCTCCTCTCCTTCTTTCTGATCTTAGTCTATCAGTTCTCATCAGAAGTAGCTGCATTGTCATCTTCTGTGGCCTGGTAAGGCTGCTCCCTACTCAGGGGGAGGTGATCAAAGAGCAGGCCAATTAGATTATGTCAGAGGCAGTCCCTCTTCCCATTACTATGTAACCCACTTGGACACTGAACTGCCATGGGCTACATCTGTGCAGGGGTTCTAGGTTATCTCCATGAATAGTCCTTGGTTGGAGTATGAGTCTCTGGGAAGTTCCCTGTGTTCAAATTTTCTTGTTGTGTTGCTCTCCCTGTGGAGTTCCTGTACTCTCTAGCTCTTGCTATTTCCCACTTCTTACATAAAATTCCATTCGCTCTGCCTGACAGTTGGCCATCAGGCTCAGCATCTGCTTTGATAGTCTGCAGGGCAGAGGCTTTCAGAGGCCCTCTGTAGCAGGTTCCTAGGTTGTTTCCTGTTTTTTTCTTCTTCTGATGTTCATACTCTTTGCCATTCAGGATGGGGATTGAGCATTTTAGTTAGGGTCTTCTCTTTTGCTTAGTTTGTTTAGATGTACAGATTTTAGCAGGTTTATCCTATGATGTATGTTTATATGAGTGAGTATATACCATGTGTGTCTTTTTGCTTCTGGGACAACTCACTCAGGATGATGCTTTCCATGTCCCACCATTTACCTGCAAATTTCATGATTTCCTTATTTTTCATTGCTGAGTAATACTGCATTGTATAAATGTACCACAATTTCTGCATCCATTCTTCAGTTGAGGGGCATCTGGGCTGTTTCCAGCTTCTGGCTATTACAAATAAAGCTGCTACAAACATGGTTGAGCAAATGTCCTTTTTGTATACTTGAGCCTCTTTGGGTATATGCCTAGGAGTGGTATGGCTGGATTTTGAGGAAGTGCTATTCCTAGTTGTCTGAGAAAGCGCCAGATTGATTTCCAGAGTGGTTGTACAAGTTTACATTCCCACCAGCAGTGGAGAAGGGTTCCCCTTTCTCCACAACATCTCCAGCATGTGTTGTCACTTGAGTTTTTTATCTTGGCCATTCTGATGGGTGTAAGGTGAAATCTCAGGGTTGTTTTGATTTGCATTTCCCTAATGGCTAATGAGGTTGAGCATTTCTGTAAATGCTTCTCTGCCATTCGATATTCCTCTATAGAGAGTTCTCTGTTTAGCTCTGTTCCCCATTTTTTTAAGTGGATTACTTAGTTTGCTGCTTTTCAGCTTCTTTAGGTTCTTTATATATACTGGATATGAGTCCTCTGTCAGATAAAGGGTTGGTGAAGATTCTTTCCCAATCTGTAGGCAGTCACTTTGTTTTGATGACGGTATCCTTTGCTTTACAGAAGCTTTTCAGTTTCATGAGGTCCCATTTATTGGTTGTTGCTCTTAGAGCCTGTGCTGTTGGTGTTCGGTTCAGGAAGTTTTCTCCTGTCCCAATGAGTTCTAGGGTATTCCCCCCTTTTTTTTCTAGCTGATTTAATATGTCTGGTTTTATGTTGAGGTCTTTGATCCACTTGGACTTCAGTTTTGTGCAGGGTGATAATTATGGATCTATTTTCATTTTTCTACATGTAGACATCCAGTTGGACCAGCACCATTTGTTGAAGATGCTGTCTTTTTTTCCATTGTATGGTTTTGGCATCTTTGTCAAAAATCAGGTGTCCGTAAGTGTGTGGGTTTATTTCTGGGTCTTCTGTTTGGTTCCATTGATCCACCATTCTGTTTCTATGACAGTACCATGAAAAAAAAATTTCAAGTCTCTGAAGAAAGAATTAGAAGAAGATATGAGAAGATGGAAAGATTTCCCATGCTTATGGCTTGGCAGGATTAACATAGTAAAAATGGCCATCTTACCAAAAGCAATCTTCAGATTTAATGCAATTCCCATCAAATTGCCAACACAATTCTTTACAGACCTGGAAAGAAAAATTCTCAAATTCGTATGGAATAACAAGAAACCCAGAATTGCTAAAACAATCCTCTACAATAAAAAATCTTCTGGAGGTATCTCCATTCCTGATCTCAAGCTGTACTATAGAGCAACAGTTATAAAAACTGCATGGTACTGGCATAGAAACAGAATGGTGGATCTTTTTAATTTCTAAGGCAACACCTTGGGAGCTTTGAGGATGTAGGAAGGAGCAAACAGATGGAAGGCAACTGTGTTGCTTCTGTTTTTGGAGCAATCTGTCCTAGGGCACAATTAACTACTGAATAGAGGTAGGAAAACAGAAGTAAAATCTAGTTCCAAATTTAAGTCTTTAGAAACACCTATGTATGTGTTGATAGGATCTGATTAAAAAATTTGAATGTTTTGAGCAGTATGGTGAAAAGGGGTGGTTCATATCTGAAGCAGTGAGTTGAAATATGTTTATGTGGCTAATCTTTTGGTTTTGCCCATAAAATGTTTTGCTTCCCTGGGACTTCCATAAGGAAACTAAGTGGAAAATTACATGGTGTCAAGAGTGTGTAGCCTGTTTTTTTTTTTTTTTTTTTCCAAACAGATATAAATTTTTGGTAAATACCAACAAAGAGGTTTTGTGATGGCTTTTAAAGTAATTTCAGGAGGAGGAAATGAAGGTTAGAATAATGATTTATTAGTTGCCAGGAGTAAAATAAAATATAACAACAATCTCCTGCCAGAAGCTTAATTGCAACCAGTTTTCTTGACTAATTAAATGAAGTCTACAAATTATAAACTATTCAAATAGCATTCAGGATAGATAAATTTCAGGATAAAACTGGAAGACTATTACCATGAGTCTTCCAACAAATATAATGATTAATTTTTGTGTAATTCAACAGACAGTCATATGTGCACTAGTAAATACTTTCCTTCACAGGTGTCCAAAATGCACACAATTTACTGATTCTTATCAAACACATCTCTCTATTAGTACATTAGTTCTATCATTGTATTGCCTACCATATTTATGAAAATTTACAATAATTTTCTTTGGGAGGCACTATTTTCATTAATAAAACACAAAAGTAAGTTAGGTGTTCTGATAAGCTTTAATAAATATGTTAGGGGATTTAACTATTCCCCCTTGATTTTGAGATATTACACAATAATTAGCTCATTATATCAGTAATTGTGAAAATTAAATTAATTACATATGTATATCAACTTCTGAACATCCTTAAATGATGGCTTCCAGAAATTTTTGAAAGAAAGAATGTTGAGTCAGGAAAGCTGTTTCATGGCAAGTTATACTTAATAATATGTAATGTGAAGCATCAATTATATGTAGCATATATTTCACTCATAGAGTAAGCCCTTTAATATAGAGTACTGTGACTTTTAACAAATGCATACAGTGTGTAACAGCCAACTCAAGATATAAGCCACATTCTTGTCTTTTTAAAAAATTAATTAATTTATTCAATTCACATCCCAACTGTAGTCCCTCCATCCTCTCTTCCCAGTCCCACCCTCCCTCCCTCTTCTCTCTATCCTCCCTCCTCCTCAGAAAAAGGGAGCACCCCCCAGGAACCCACCTCAGCATATCAAGTTGCATCCATACTGAGCAAATCCTCTTTCCCTGTAGGATCCCTAGAAAGGGAAATGAGGGATGTCTCTGACATGGACTCTGTTGCCAGGTTTCCAATATGGGCTATTTTCATGATCACAAATACTTCTCTCTCCAAGTCCCAAGGCATTTTACAGAACCTGGTTAATATTGATTCTTTTTTATCAATATGGATTTTTTTTGTTCCTGAAATGTCACATAAATTGAATGATAATAGGGAGCTTTCTGGATATTAGTACTTCTCATTTTGAAACTGAAATCCATCCAAGTCATTGTTTGTATTGGGTGTTGCCTGCATTACTTTTCTAATACAGTGATAAAAGCATCTTGGGGAGGAAATGGTTTATTTCAACTTAAACTCAGATAACACTCCATCACTGAGGGAAACCATGTCAGGATCTCAACATGATCCTGGAGACAAGAACTGAAGCATAAGTCCTGGAAGAATACTGCTTACTCCCGTGTACACCTTGGTGTCCTCAGCTGATTTTAGAAAACTCAAAATCACCTGTCCAGGGATGAAACCATGTGTTGATCCCACATGGTCAATATAATGGAAATGTTTTCTCATTTACAGTCCTCTTCCCAGTCACCTGAAGCTTGTGTCAAGTTTCAGTCTAACCAGTATAGTTATTCATTCTTGCAGCCAGATGGCTGTGGATCGTTTATGGGGATGTACTATTTTAATTTTTTATGGTTATAGATAACCATTTTGTTTTTAATTTGGAAAAATTGTGAATAATAAACAAAACGTAATAATGAAGCCTTTTTAAAATTAATATTCATATTTTTATTGATCATAAGGTTTACTTTCTCTTTGGAAAATGTCAGGAAATAGGATAGCTAGGGTTCTTGGTATATTTGTTTTACCTCATGAAAATCCTCAAAATAACTTTTCATAAATAACTGTACTGCTTTTCCTTTAGCTAAGAATGTATCATTTCCTTGTAGGCAGGAACTTCTCTACACTTTTATTTTGACATGAAATTGTCATTTAAAATAACATCAATATGTGTAGTTTATAAAATAATCAGTAGTAGAAGCCACCTGTTTCCAAATGGGTTACTAGGGTTAGTAATGAAAACTATCACATCTTGTAGGATGTCAAACAGGTAGATTTAATTCAATTCCTGTCAAAATCCCACTGAGGTTGTTGGAGACAGTGTCATGTTTATTAAAATAGCTATATGAAGTGACACAAGCCCAGGAAAGCTAAAACAATATTGAATAAAGTGTTATCAGTTTCTTTCAGTGCTGTAAGCTGCATTTTTTGTAGTTAAACATTTATTTCTCCTTATTTAACTGTGTGAATATGTGGTGTGTGTGTCCAGTTGTGTGTGTGTATATGTATGTATGTATGTATGTATGTATGTATGTATGTATATGTGTGTATTTGTGAATGTGTATGTGTGTTTGCATTTTAAACACACAATTTCTGATTTTTCTCTTTCTTACATTATTCAGCAGTGTTTTGTTTAGAATTGGTTTGATAAATAAAGGTGCCTGCCCTTGTTACCCATACACACTTATATCTATACATATATACATACAAGTGCCTTGTTACTCAGGCAGTTCTTTGTATACATATATGTGCACACACAAGTAAATAAAGATAATAAATGTTTCTAAAATGAAGTGTGTTATTTAATTTTCAAATTTTTAAAAATTTTCTTGGTGTCCTTTTGTTCTTACTTTTCAACTTGAAATTATTTTGGACAGAGAACACACACCATGATTTAAATTTTGTAAGAGTTTTAATAGTCAGAATATATATTTTTTTCATTAATGATCCATGAGCAACTGTACAAAACAGCATACATGTATTAGAAACTACTGGTTTCCAGAAACAGGACAGGAGCCTATCACAGAGGGACTCTGAAAGACTCTACCCTGGAGGGTATCAGAGCAGAGGCTGAGACTAATAGCCAAACTTTGGGTAGAGTGCAGGGAATCTTATGAAAGAAGGGAGAGAAAGAAAGATCTGGAGGAGACAGGAACTCCACAAGGAAAGAAGGAAAAATCTGGGCAGAGGGATCTTTTCTGAGACTGATACTTCAACCAAGAACCATGCATAGAGATAACCTAAAACCTCTGCACAGGTGTAGCCCATGAAGGCTCAGTGTCCAAGTAGGTTCCCTAGTAATGGGAACAGGGACTGTCTCTGATATGAACTCAGTGGCCTGCTCTTTGATCACCTCCCTCTGAGGTGGGAGCAGACTTTCCAGGCCACAGAGGAAGACAATGCAGCCAGTCCTGATGAGAACTGATAGACTAGGATCAGAGGGAAGGGGAGGAGGACCTCCCCTATCAGCGGACTTGGGGAGGGACATAGGAGGAGATGAGGGAGGGAGGGCACTAGAAAGGGGCCTACAGCTCGGATACAAAGGTAATATACTGTAATTAATAAAATGAAAAATTAATTAAAAATTTTTTAACAGGAAATAAGCAAGATACCAAAAGATAGAAAGAAAGAAAGAAAGAAAGAAAGAAAGAAAGAAAGAAAGAAAGAAAGAAAGAAAGAAAGAAAGAAACTACTGGTTCACTTGAATTCAGATCTGAATCTCTTGAATTTTATCTACCAATTCTATTTGTTATTAGTAGGATGCAGGCTTCAGTTCCAGCAAAAACTGTGGATTTGCACATTTGTCTTTAGTTTTTCCAGCTTGTTTCAAGTGTTTTGAGACCTTTTCAAAGTGTTGCACAGATTTTGAGAGATTTTTGTATTTGTCATGAATTCATCTTGTCAATATTGTAAATATTGTATACTATTCCTCTTTACCTCTAGACTGGTTTTGAGTCAAAAGTTCCAGAAGTTTATACAGCTCTTGGAGTTTTTCATTGTGTGCATATGGGGTGGGGGGGATGGGGGGAAGGTATGAACTAATATGTTCCTGTAGAAGTCAGAGGACAACTTAGATGTTTCAGTTCAACTTTCACCATATAGAGTCCTGAATATTGAATTCAGACTTTCATGCTTAGCAGCAAGTAAGTGCCCTTTGTCATCTCACTGTCTTCTTTATTGAAAAATTAGATATGTTTATTTTAACTTTATGCATATGAATGTTTTGACTACATATATATATATATATACACCATGTATATATAGTTGGGACCTACAGAGGCCAGAAAAGGGTGCTGGATCCCCTGGAATTGGGGTTAAAGTTGTGCTTCTGTTTGAATACTAGGATCTGAACTCAAATTTTATGCAGGAGCCACAGGTACACTTAATTGCAGATACATCTCTCCAGTCCATGTTTTTATTATATTTATAATAGAGTACCAATAGTCCATTGGAATAAGTTGGGAAGCACTTCCATTCTTTATTTTCTGATATGATATGGTTTTTAGAATGAGACTTCTTTATTCATCTAATCTTTGACAGAATTCAGAAGCAGTATGTTTTTTTTGTTTGTTTGCATATTCAGGAGTACCTTAAATACATTATGTGGTAGGTCTATTTTTAGTTTTGCAAGAACCTACTGACCTATTTCATATCCCCACCAGTGTCATATACTAGCTCCTGTCCCTTCTCCTTATCACCAACATTTGTTTCTTTTTATTTCATGATGCTAACCATTCCAAATAGGTTGAGATGAAATCTAATTCTAGTTCTTGTAAGGCTAAGTATGTCAAACTTTTTTTAATGGCTTCATTATCTGTTTATACTCTGAAGACTAGTGAGTTCATTTGCCCACTAATTGTGTGGATTATTTGCTCTTTTATTCTGTTTTGAGTTATATATATTCTGAATGAATATATATATTCTGGATGAATATATATATATATATATATATATATATATATGAATAGCTGGCAAAGAACTTTTCCCATGTGTTCGTTTCTTTGAATCCAATAATTGTTTTTTTTTTTTTTTTGGTTATTCATAAACTTTTAAATTTCTTGGAATCCCATTGCTATTACAATCTTTCAGAAAGCTCTTGGGTATGACTATGAATTGAGATATTTCCTCTGGAAATTTCACATGGTAAATTATGGTCATTGATACATTTGAAAATATTTTTATGTATATATGTGTATATATATTTCTGTATATATTATATACATTTCAGTATATACATTATATATAATGAAAGCTATATATGCAGTTTCTATAGTGGATATTCAATTTTATCATCACCATTTATCAGAGAGGCTCTCTTCAACATTTGTTATTTGTCATCTTTGTTCACTAACCAATAGTTTTAGCTACATGGGAATATTTCTAGTTCTTCTGTACATGACATTGGTCTAAATGTTGTGAGGATTTGTGTATGTGTGTGTATCATGCTTTTTTATGATTCTTATACTCTTTCTTTTGACATATAATATTATATTTTAGCATAATAAAAACCAAAGGTTAAAAAGTAACATTATAACAGATTACATGAAGATTTAATGGATCATTAGTTTTAAAAATATAATAATGATTTCATAAGCTGGAAAAATCTTAAATGTGGATAAATGCTAGAATCATATGACTGTCAAAAATTGGTTCAATAGATTATAA
The DNA here is from genome assembly GCF_907164565.1 of Psammomys obesus. Classification (NCBI taxonomy): domain Eukaryota; kingdom Metazoa; phylum Chordata; class Mammalia; order Rodentia; family Muridae; genus Psammomys; species Psammomys obesus. The sequence continues at coordinate 187,066 of NW_026596143.1, read as the reverse complement.
ACAACTCATATGTAACAATTAGCAAGTGGTGATGTTGAAATAGTAAGGAAAAAAATCTCCCAATAAATGAAATCCAGCATCACATGTTCACCACTGACTATGTCAGTCCTTTAAAGAACTTACATTACTGATCCTCAAACTATGCTTTAAAATAGAAAGAAGAGGTGTGCTTTCAAACTTATTCTATGAAATCAGTGTTTTACAGATTCCAAAACTCAATAAGGGAACAATAAAAATAAACCAATAAATTTTTTTCTTGAATGATATCATTGCAAAATTCCACAACTAAGCACAAGTGAGTTAGCTCAATAAAGCACGTATTTACTCACTCATATAGACATACAACATAGAAAAAACCCACTAAAATCTGTACATCTAAACAAACTAAGCAAAAGAGAGGATCCTAACTAAAAATACTCAATCCCCATCCTGAAAGGCAAAGAGGATGGACATCAGAAGAAAAAGAAAACAGGAAACAACCTAGGAACCTGCCACAAAGGGCCTCTGAAAGCTTCTGCCCTGCAGACTGTCAAAGCAGATGCTGGGCCTGATGGCCAACTGTCGGGTAGAGTGAATGGAATTTTATGTAAGAAGTGGGAAATAGTAAGAGCTGGAGAGGACAGGAACTCCACAAGGAGAGCAACAGAACAAGATAATTTGATCACAGGGAACTTCCCAGAGACTCATACTCCAACCAAGGACTATCCGTGGAGATAACCTAGAAACCTGACAATGCAGCCACTTCTGATGAGAACTGATAGACTAAGATCAGAAAGAAGGAGAGGAGGACCTCCCCTATCAGTGGACGGGCATGCATGCAGAAAGGGGGGGAAGGTGGGACCGGGAGGGGAGGAGGGAGGGGCTTATGGAGGGATACAAAATGAATAAAGTGTAATTAATAAAAGTTTAAAAAAATAAATCATGTATTTGTTATATGCTATTTACTTGAAAAATCTCTCATTTTTATGTAGTTACTTGTAAGTATAAATCTCCCTCTTTGAACTGACTTTTCTTTATTTTCAATGTTCTAACGAATGTGTTTTCATTTTCGTTTCATCCCAAAACTTTTTAAATCATTTTTTATATTTTTAATACCCACATTAAAAATTTTATCTACAATTAAAGGAGATGAGGGACGATGGGATTGAAAGGGAATGAGGGAGGGGGCTACAGCTGGGATACAAAGTGAATAAACTGTAATTAATATAAAAAATAAAAATTTAATTAAAAAACACCACAAAAAAATTTATCAATGCATATGTGTTTGTACACTTTCTGTAGGGTTTTTTTTTCTATTAGTTTCTAGTTTTATTCAATTGTAGTCTAATTACAGAGTTTGTTATTAGTTTTTTATATTTTTAGAATATGCATTATGGACTAAAATATACTCTATCCTGAGGAAGTGCCATGAGCTGCTTAGAGGAATATACATTCTGAGGCTATTGTGTGGCCATTTTATAAATGTCTATTAAGTTCACTTGCTGTATGCAGCTAAACTTTGGATGCTCTTTGTTGATCATAGTGATCTGTCTAGTGAAGAGAGTAAGTTATTGAAGGGGTTTAGTACATTTGTCTGCTTCTCTGATACTTCATGTCTAGTACTTTCTTCTGTGACATTGAGTTTATGAATACTTGGTGCAAACAGTACAATTGACTTATTGCTCTTCTTTTTTTTTTCCCGAGTAACAGTCTTTTAATTTTTTTTAAAGAAAAAGTACATAGCTGACATTTGATTACAATAGAATGATTTTTAAAATGAGCCCTCTGCTCACTTAAAAATGTTTTAACAAAATACACATAATGAGAAAACTTGTAGGAAATCAATCATTCTTAAGTTTAAAGAGTTCTCCTTTTTGTACTCTAAGCAGACTTAATAGTGCCTTTCAAATATATTTCAACTTTATTCAAAGCACAGTGTTAAGGCATCGATCTAAACATAGAATAAACTTGAATTCCAGGAATAACAGAATCTCTCAAAAGATCCCAACCTTCAGACAAAGTCAATTATTCATGAAGGTGAGGTTACACCCTAAGATTCTTGTAAAGATCATCTGAAAGCTACCTCAATCCCCTCAAATAATGATGGTAGTAAGGACTTAAAAAAAAGAAAAAAGAAAGAAAAAACACCTTTACAAAGAGATGAACTAATGTAGTAAACCACTCTTTTCCCAAGGGTGCTCAGTTATGTGTACATTTTAGTCCATTCCCTACTTCTTTCTCCAAACCCAAAGCTCATGTCATTACCTCAAAGATAGAACTGGGAATCACTGGACACATTGCTCTTCTTCCTGGTGTAAAGACATTGATAAGTGTGTTCTTTGCATTTCATGATCACTTGTCCATTTTATTAGCATGCTGGGCGGCCGAGCCTAGCTATCTAGGATATAGACCTTTTCCTGAGAAGCTCTAGTAGGAGATAAAGAAATTTGAAGTCCTCTTTTGGAAAAGTCCCGAGAAAACCATCTGTATGTAGTAATACTGACAGGACTGTGCAGAGGAAGGAATTAATTCATAGTGAGGATGCAATATGAGTCCTGGCTATCCTCAATGGGAGTTCTATTGTGGCCTAGTTTTGCAGAAGGATGGCAGAATTTGTAATCTCTTATTAGCCAGTCACCATGGTAGCTATTCTTAAAAACAATAAATACAGCATCTATTTGGCTATTTCATCACTACATGACATGAGGTGGTAGGATATAATGACACATGGCAAAATTCTTGAATCTTAAACTTTCTGTTTTGTCATTAATAGTTTAATCATGTTCTTATGATGCAAGAGACTGGTATCTCTTGCACCCAGCAAAACTGGAAGGCCCTCATTAGCATGTAAGGGAAAACATTCCTTCAGACTCTCCAGTTCTTGATATAAGAAAATTATTAAAACGGCCACATTCCTTCTTAGCCAGAAGATGAATGACCAGGCTCCTGGAAGTGGCTGTGCCTGGAGCCTCTAACATACATGGCAGTTTTCTTCTATAGCTCAACTCTGACTCTGCAGCCTTAGAAACTTCTCCATGTCTAGCCAATACCAAGACAGTTTTAAGAATTTATCTTTCCCCATTGTGTGACTCTACTTATGACACTATCAGTTTCCCTGCTTATCAGACCTCTGCAACCTTTTGGACTATTCTGTGACTCCTTAACAATTTATAGTCATTCTGTAATAAACATACCTGTATGTATAGATTTATTGTGTCATGTGTGATTTGTTAGTTATCAAGACTTGTATTAAAGAATCTGTGTTTGCCTTTCCAGGAATACCAAGACAAGTGATATATGGCAGATTAATACTAAATAAATTACCCCATGTTTTAAGTATATTTATATTAAATAAACATTGACATCGTGGAGAGACATAAATGTCTTTCCTCTGCTACACAGCACATCCATGCCAAAGTTTACTCTACTTATTGCTCTTCTTATTGATATCTAATTATGTCTATTTACTTCTTCTGACTGGTATTGAAGCCTGCTGCATTCTGTATGAGTACAGACATTTTTGCTCAGTTTTAGATCCTATTTTTGTCTTTTTTTCCTTCTTATTATTATTTATTATAATTTATTCACTTTGTATCCAGGCTGTAGCCACCTCCTTTATATACTCCTGGTCCTACGTTCCCTCCCTCTTCCCCACCAATGTCCCTCCCTTAGTCCACTGATAGAGGAGGTCTTCCTCCGCTACTATCTGACCCTTGCCTATCAGGTTTCATCAGGACTGTCTGGATTCTCTCTGTTCAGCCTAGTTAGGCCAACTTGCCAGGGAGAGGTGATCAAAGAGCCACTGAGTTCATGTCAGAGACAGAACTGCTGCCCTTACTAGGGAACCCACATGGAGACTGAGCTGTCCATGGGCTACATATTTTTAAATACAAATTCCTGCACTGTGGTTTTAGTATGCATAAGTCTTGCCTATGAGATGAATTTTTTTGCAGAAAGAAAATAGCTTTTATGATCATATGTTCCTTCTTCTCTGTATAATATTACTTCAGGCTTTATCTGTGGTGCTGGATTTATGGTGAAGGATTGCTTTAGCTCATGCTTAGCATGCATGGCTTTTTACTTATTTATTATTTTAGTAAATTGAAAAAAATTACTTAGTTATTTTTATTTTATGAGTACACATGTTTTGCCTGTTGTATGTATGTGAGCCATGCATGTTCCTAGTGGCTTCTGTGGCAAGAGGGTATATTAGAAACCCTGGAACTGAGTTACAGATGGTGTTAAGAGTCATGAACATCAGTCTCTCTCTCAGATTGCGTCTAGCTATAGCACCCAGAGATGTACAGAGAACTTATGTGTCCATACTGGCCTATTCCACTGAAGGAGCTACTGTCAGTCCTTACCCTTATAGTGGATTTGGGGGTTTTCAGGGGGGGACGAGAGTGGAGATGATCCAAATTCATTCACCAACTCACTCATTCATTCATTCATTCATTCATTCATTATTCATTCATTTATTCATCCATTCTCTCTTTCTTCTCAGAGATTACATAGTTTTCCCTCCCTCCCCTCCTCCTGCCTGCCCTCCTGCTTTCCCAGGTACATCCCCCACCACTCCCTAGCTCTAATTCCCTTCAGAAAAAAATGTAGACCTCCCAGGGACATCAGGTAAACACTGCCTAAGAAGCTACAATAAGACTAGGCACAAACCATCACATCAAGGCTGGACAAAGCAAGCCAGTAGGGGAAAAGGGTCCCACATGTAGGCAAGAGGGTCAAGGACAGCTCCTGCTCCCGCTGTTATGATGTCTACAAGCAGACCAAGCTATGCAGCCATAATATATATGTGGAAAACCTAGGTCAGACCCCTACAGGCTCCCTGATCTCTCAAGTTCCCATGTGACTGTGACGGTTGAGGTCTGGCAGCAAAAAGCTCCCACACGAATCTTAAGATTCACATCTACTACATCTTTGCAAGGGCCTAGGTCCATTTCATGCATGGTCCTTGGTTGGTGCTTCAATCTCTGCAAGCCCCTCTGGGGTCTGGTTAGTTGGCTCTGTTGGTCTTGTTGTGGAATTCCTTTCGCCTCCAGGTCCTTTTTTCCTTTTCTCCTTCCTCCTGAATAGTGAGTCTAATCATTTATTTTGAGGCTTTGTTGGGTATAGCCTCTTAGAAGACAATTTTGTCATGTTCCCGTCTGAAAGCTTAGCAGAGTATCCCTCACAGTGTCAGGGATTGGCACTCTTCTATAGGGTGGGTCTTTGGTTGGTCAGGTATCAGTTGGGCATTCCTCCAACCTCTGCTCTATCTGTTCTATCTTCATCGTTGCACATCTCATAGGCAAGGTAAACTTTGTGTTGAAGTTTGTGTGGGTGGGTTGGTGTTAGTGTCTTTCTGGTAGGAGACTAGTCCAGCTAAAAGGTATCCTCTTCAGTCTCTATGGCCTCTGCTACTAGGAGATTCTGCTTGAGTCCCCCTCATATCTTCCCAGGAGCTTACCCTGACTTAGGTCTCCCGCTTGTCACAGAGTCCCCCTCACTCTCAGGTTCTCTTTTCTCTATAGGCCTTCTATCTTCTCTCTTTCACTCTCCCCAGGTATTATCTCCACCCTCTTAATTCTCTGCCCCATCTCCTACCTTGTTCCCTCTCTTTAGCCACTACATCTGTTAATTATATCTCCTCCTCTGAGAGAGATATTTACGCATTCTCCCTTGTATCCTCTATGTTACTTATCTTCTTTGGGTCTGTGCCTCATAGCATGCTTATCCTGTACTATATGGCTAAAATCTACTTATAATGGAGTACATACCATGTGTGTCTTTCTGGGTCTGGGTTACTTCATTCAGGATGATATTTTCTAGTTCCTTCCATTTGCTCACATATTTCATGGTTTCTTTGTTTCCAATAGCTGAGTAGCACTCCTCTGTGTAAATGTACCACAGTTTCTTTATCCATTCTTTGGTTTATGGACATCTAGGTTGTTTCCAGATTCTGGCTATTGTGAATAAAGCTGCTATGAACATTGTTTAGCAAGTGTCCTTGTTGTATGGTCAAGGATCTTTTGGGTATGTACACAAGAGAGGTATAGCTGGGTCTTGAGATAAAGATATTTCTAATTTTCTGAGAAAAGGGTAGGTTGATTTTCAAAGTGGTTGTACAAGTTTATACTCCCACCAGCAATGGAGGAGTGTTCCCCTTTCTCCACACCTTCACCAGTATGTGTGAAGGTGAGATTTTGATCTTAGCCTTTCAGATTGATGTAAGATGACATCTCAGACTCCTTTTGATTTGCATTTCCCTGATGACTAAGGAAGTTGAACATTTCTTTAAGTGCTTTTTGGCCATTTGAAATTCCTCTGTTGAAAATTCAGTTTATTCTGTGCCCTAATTTTTTTACATGTTTGCTTTTTTAAATTTATTTTTATTACAATTTATTCAATTATACACTTTATTTAGCCCCCTTTCTCATCCCCTCTTAATCCTGCCCTCCTTCCCCATTCTCCTACCATGTGGCCCATTTTTTCATATTTTAATTATTTTTATTTATTTTTTATATTTAATTTTTAATTATTTATTAATTGCATTTTATTCACTTTGTATCCCCCCTGTGGTTCCCTCCCTCCACCAGTCCCAATCCCTCCTTTCCTCCACCCTGGGCATGCGTGCCCCTTCCCAAGTCCACTGATAGGGGAGGTCTTATTTTCTTTCCTTCTGATCCTAGTCAATTAGGTCTTATCAGGAGTGGCTGCATTGTCTTCTTCTGTGGCCTGGTAATGCTGCTTCCCCCTCAGGGGGAGGTAATTAAAGAGAAGGCCAATCAGTTCATGTGAGAGAGAGTCCCTGTTCCTATTACTATGGAACCCACTTGGATACCCAAGTGCCATGGGCTACATCTGTGAAGGGGTCTTAGGTTATCACCATGCATAGTCCTTGGTTGGAGTATCAGTCTCAGGAAAGACCCCTGTGCTCATATTTTTTGGTTCTGTTGCTCTCCTTCTGGAGTTCCTGTCCTCTCCAGATACTGTTTCGTGGCCCACTTTTAATTTGGTTATTTTGTTTATTGATGTTTGATTTCTTGAGTTCATTATATATTTTGTATATTAGCCCTTTGTCAGATAAAGGATTGGTGAAGATCTTTCATCAATCTGTAGACTGTCAGTTCGTTCTTTGACAGTGGCCTTTGCCTTACAGAAGTTCTTCAGTTTCAAGAATTCCTATTTATTGATTGTTGATCTTAGAGCCTGAACTGTTGGTGTTCTATTCAGGAAGTTTTCTCATTTGACAATAAGTTTGAGGCATGTCCCTACTTTCTCCTATAATAGATTTAGTGTATCTGGTGTTTTATTGAGGTCTTTGATCCACTTGGAATTGAGCCTTGTGCAGGGAGATAAATATGGCTCTATTTACTTTTTTCTATCCATAGACATCCAATTAGACCAACACCATTTGTTGAAGATGCTGTCTTTTTCCATTGTATGGTTTTGGCTCCTTTGTCAAAAACCAGGCATGAATAGGTGTATGAATTTATTTCTGGGTCTTCGATAGTATTCCATTGATCAACCAATTTCTATGCCAGTACAATGCAGTTTTTATTATTATTGCTCTGTGGTATAGCTTGAAGTCAGAGGTGGAGATACCTCCAGAAGTTCTTTTATTGTATAAGATTGTTTTAACTATCCTGGGTTTTTTTTTCCTATGAAGTTTAGAATTGTTCTTTCAAGGTCTATAAATAACTGGGTTGGCAATAAGGACATTCGCTCAACCATCTTTGTAGCAGCTTTATTTGTAATAGCCAGAATCTGGAAACAACCCAGATGCACCTCAACTGAAGAATGGATGCAGAAATTGTGGTACATCTACGCAATGAAATATTACTCAGCAATGAAAAATAAGGAAATCATGAAATTTGCAGGTAAATGGTGGGACATGGAAAGGATCATCCTGAGTGAGCTATCCCAGAAGCAGAAAGACACACATGGTATATACTCACTCATATAGACATGTAATATAGGATAAACCTACTAAAATATGTACACCTAAAGAAACTAATCAAGAGAGAAGACCCTGACTAAAATGCTCAATCCCCATCCTGAAAGGCAAAGAGGATGGGCATCAGAAGAAGAAGAAAACAGGAAACAAGCTAGAAACCTGCCACATAGGGCCTCTGAATGGCTCTGTCCTGCATACTATCAAAGCAGATGCTGAGTCATATGGCCAACTGTTGGGCAGTGTGCATGGAATCTTATGAAAGAAGTGGGAAATAGTAAGATCCGGAAAGGACAGGAACTCCACAAGGAGAGCAACAGAACCAGAAATTTGAACACAGGGGTCTTGCCAGAGACTCATACTCCAACCAAGTACCATCCATGGAGATAACCTAGAACCCCTGCACAGATGTAGCCCATGGCAGTTTAGTGTCCAAGTGGGTTACAAAGTAATGGAAGAGGGACTGCCTCTGACATATTATGATTGGCCTGCTCTTTGATCACCTCCTGCTGAGGGTGGAGCAGCCTTACCAGGCCACAGAAGTTGACAATGCAGCCACTCCTGATGAGATCTGATAGACTAAGATCAGAAGGAAGGAGAGGAGGACCTCCCCTATCAGTGGACTTGGGGAGGGGCAAGCGTGAAGAAGGTGGAGGGAGGGTGGAATCGGGAGGGGAGGAGAGAGGGGCTTATGGGGAGATACAAAGTGAATAAAGTGTAATTAATAAAAAATACAAAAGAAATTAAAAAAAGAATAATAAAAAAAGAACTGTGTTGGTATATTGATGGGATTGAACTGAAAATGGCCTGTGGTAAGATGACCAGTTTTACTATGTTGATCTTACTGATCCATGAGCATGGGACAACTCATCAATCATCTGGTACCTTCTTCAGTTTATTTCTTCAGAGATTTGAAGTTCTTGTCATACAGGTCTTTCACTTGCTTGGTTAGAGTTATACCAAGATACTTTATATTATTTGTGGCTATTATGAAGAATGTTGTTTCCCTAATTTCTTTCTCAAGCTGTTTGTCATTTTTATCCAGGAAATCTACTGATTTTTTGAATTAATCTTGTATCCAGCCACTTTGCTAAAGTTTTTTTTTTTTTTTTTTATCAGCTGTAGAGTTCTCTGGTGGAATTTTTTGGGTCTCTTATGTACACTATTATATCATCCGCAAATAGCAATACTTTGACTTCTTCCTTTCCTATTTATATCCTCTAGATCTCTCCTAGTTGTCTTATTGCTCTACCAGAACTTCAAGTGCTATATTGAAGAAGTATGGAGAGAGTGGGAACATTGTCTTGTCCCTGATTTTAAGAGGATTGCTTTTAGTTTCTCTCCATTTAATTTGCTGTTGGCAATCAGCTAGGTGTATATAGGCTATATATATATATGCATGCTTAGGTATGAGCCTTGTATCCCAGTTCTCTCCAAGACTTTCATAATGAAGATGTGTTCGGTTTGGTCAAAAGTTTTATCTGTATCTAATGAGATAATCATGTGAATTTTTTAATCAAATTTGTATTTTTTATATTAATTACAGTTTATTCACTTTGTATTCCAGCTGTAGCCGCCTCCCTCCTCCCCTCCCAATCCCACTCTCCTTTCCTCATTTTCTATGCCCCTCTCCAAGTCCATGGATAGGGGAGGTCCTCCTCCCCTTCTATCTGACTCTAGCTTATCCAGTCTCATCAGAACTGGCTGCATTGTCCTCTTCTGTGGCCTAGCAAGGCTGCTCTCCCATCCAGGGGAGTTGATCAATGAGCTAGCCACTGAGATCATGTCAGAGACAGTCCCTGTTTCCCTTACTAGGAAACCCACTTGGATACTGAGCTGCCATGGGCTATATCTGAGCAGCAGTTCTATGTTACATCCATGAATGGTTTGAGTTTATTTATATGATGGATTATGTTGATGAATTTTTATATGTTGAACCATCCTTCCATCCCTGCATCTCTGTAATGAAACCTACTTTATCATGGTGGATGATATATTTGATGTGTTCTTGGATTCAATTTGTGAGTATTTTATTACATATTTTCGCATCTATGTTCATGAGTGAGATTGGTCTAAAATTTGCTTCCTTTGTTGAGTCTTTGTGTGGTTTAGGTTTCATGGTGATTGTGGCTTTGTAGAATGAGTTTGGCAATGTTCCTTCAACTTCTATTTTGTAAAATAGCAATAAAGAAAGAAAGTAAAGACTTTCTAGTATTCAAAAAAAATGAAAGAACAACGACAACCAAACTTATGGGACACAATGAAAGCAGTGCTAAGAAGGAAGTTTATAGCATTAAGGACCTTCATAAAGAAATTGGAGCTATCCCTACTAGTAACTTAGAAGCACACCTGAAAGCTCTAGAACATAAGGAAGCAAAACCACCAAAAAGGAGTAGATGACCAGAAATAATCAACCACAGGGATGAAATCAATAAAGCGGAAACAAAGAGAACAATACAAATAATCAATGAAAGCAAGTGTTGGTTCTTTGAGAAAAATCAACAAGATAGACCCTTAGCCAAATGAACTAAAAGGTAGAGGGAGAGTATCCAAATTAACAAAATCAGAAATGAAAAGGGAGACATAATGACAGACAATCTTACTTCAAAAGCCTATGTTCCACAAAATTGGAAAATCTAAAAGAAATGGGTGATCTTTGTAGATTTCACCTACTAAAGCTAAGTCAAGATCGAGTAAACAGTCCTGTTACCCATAAGAAAATAGAAGCAGTCACCAAAAGTAGTCTCCCAACAACAACAAAAAAAAAAAAAAAAAAAAAAAAAAAAAAGCAGCCCAGGTCCAGATGGTTTTAGTGCAGAATTCTATCAGATATTCAAAGAAGAACTAATACCAATACTTCTCTGGTCTCTTTGATGATTGTTCTGCTAGGCCCTTGTCCCAACATACTTTGCAGACAGGACAAACTGTAGGGTGAAGGCTTCTTGCTTGGGTTGGTACCTCAGTCCCTCCACTGGAGGCTTAGCTGGTTGCAGAAGGTTTCCAGGTCATGTTCTGTGTCTCCCATTTCTAGGACTCTGTGCTAGGGCTGCTCTAGTTGATTCCATGGAGTTTTTCATTGCATTGGGTTTCCACTGTCCCTGGAAATGCCTGCCAATTCTAGTCATTTCTCCCAGCATTCCCACGCCTGCACAGCAACCTGATTCCACTCACGCACAGTCTCCCTGCACAGTCTATTTTCTTTCTTCTTTCCAGGTTCTCTGGACTAGTCTCTGGGTCTGTGGACTGTACCAAGACTGTCTTTTACTTTACAATTGATATCCATTTATGAATGAGTGTCATAACTTGTTGAAATTTTACCCTGTCAAATCAAGTTTTAAAAGTCAACTTTACTCTTTATCTTTCTCATTTTCAGATTTTCTCTATCCCTGTAATAACAGCATGCACTTACTTCCCCTTCCAGAGATATCATGAACTGCTTTTGCTAATTTATTAATTAGTCACTGTGTCTTATTTCTCCTGATAAAGCATAAATATACTATAGAAAGGGTGTAATTACATTCCGTTTTCTATTCCCAGATTCCCTGTTAACAGTAAGGAGCATTTGAATTGATGTTGAACAAAATAAGTTTATGCACATTGGAATTTCAAAGCATCTAAGGAACATCCCTCTGTCAGTTTTTAGGGCTTACTTTCAGTTTGAATGGAGAGTCTTAAATAGAGGACACAGCCTTCCTTTCTTTTACTTGGTCTGAGATGCAGGGTCCTCAGGTATAGTTTTAGTATGGGAGGTGGGTGAATGAGCTGCAAACAGAAGAGTCTGCCAACTGTCCTTAATGACACACCAAAAACCATGTCTTTGGTGATTGCCCATTTATAGTAAAGCCACTTTTCTGTCCCCAAGTTGGGAACCTATGTTCTCTGATGCTCTAGTACAGGATAACTAGTTTCTAGTTTCTAGTTTCATAGTTTGCAATTTCAAAAACATCTCATGGGAATGTAGTCTTCATCCTCACCATATATACATTTTAGTTCTTAAAAATTACCAGAATGAGTGACACCCATTTCTTCTCTTTTGACTTCTTCGAGGTTGAATCATCAAAGACAATTGAGCTCTCACAGAGATAAATGGAAATGAACTGTCTACGTAAAAAGAAGGAAATTGACAGAAGGAAATTAAATGGAGCAAATATTTCTTTTAAAAGTGTTATCTTTTCAGCACATCAGACTTTGAATGACTTACAGTGGTGTACACTTATTTGAAAAAAAGGTTAGAATTATTCACTAGACATATTTAATCAAATATGTGCAGTGAATAGTATCTTGAAAACTTTGAGAGGGACCATGCTAGGAATAAAGCAGGGACACACAGAACTGAAACATTAAAAGAAAGCAAGGGGTTTCTCACAGAATACAACAGATTATTACTAAAAACAATCACTTGGATTGAAGGAAATCATGAAATTTGCAGACAAAAGGTGGGATCCAGAAAAGATCATCCTGAGTGCGGTATCCTAGGAGCAGAAAGACACACATGGTATATACTCATTTATAAGTGGATACTAGACCTATAAGATAGGATAAACATAATAAAATCTGTACACCTAAAGAAGATAAACAAGAACGAGGACCCAGGGTAAGATAATCAATCCTCACTTAGAAAGACAAATGGGATGAACATTGGATGTAGGAGAAAACAAGTAACAGGACAGGAGCCTACCATAGAGAGCCTCTAAAAGACTGTACCTAGCAATGTGTCAAAACAGCTGAGAGTCAACTAAACTTTTGGCAAAGTGCAGGGAATCATATGAAAGAAGGGGAAGTTAGTATGAACTGGAGAAGACAGAAGCTCCACAAGGACCAAATATATTAGGGTACAGGAATTTTTTATAAGACTGTTTCTCCAACCAAGGACCATGTATAGATATAACCTAGACCCCTGCTCGGATGTAGCCCATGGCAGTTCAGTATCCAAGTGGGTACGCTAGTAAGGGGAACAAGGACTATTTCTGACATAAACTCAATGGCTGGCTCTTTGACTCCCCCCCCCTTCAGAAGGAAGAGCAGCGCTGCTAGGCCCCAGAGGAGGGCATGGCAGACAGTCCTGAAAATGCCTGATAAGCTAGGGTCAGAAGGAATGGGAGGAGGACCTCCCCAAGCAGTTGACTTGGAAAGGAGCAGCGAAGAGATGAGGGAGGGAGGGTGGGATTGGGAGGGAATGAAGAAGGGGGCTACTGCTGGGATATAAGCAAAGACTCATGACCAAACTTTTGGCAGAGTACAGGGAATCATAAGAAAGAAGGGGAGTTAGTCTGATGAGGAAAAGATAGGAGCTCCACAAGGACCAAATATATCTGGGCACAGGGTCTTTTCTGAGACTGACAGGCAACCAAGGACCATGTATGAATGTAACCTAGAACCTCTGCTCAGATGTAGCCTGTGGTAGCTCAGTAACCAATTGGTTTCCCATAGTGAGGGGAACAAGGACTATTTCTAACAGGAACTCAATGACTGGTTCTTTGGCCTCCCCACCCTCCAAGGGAGGAGCAGTCCTGTTAGGCCACAGAGGAGAGCTTTGCAGCCAGTCCTGAAGATACCTGATAAAACAGGATCAGATGAATGGAGAGGAGGTCCCCCCTATTAGTGGACTTGGCAAGGGGCACGGTGGAGATGAGGGAGGGAGGGAGGGACTGGGAGGGAATGAGGGATCGGGACACGGCTGGGATACAGAGTTAATAAAATGTAACTGATAAGAAAAAAATAAAATTTAAAAAAAATATAAAAAAAATAAAAATTATAAAAAAAGAAAAAAATGTAAGGCAGTGCTGTAAAAGCTATGTGGTCCCTGCAATCTGCCCAAAGGTTGCCCATAAGTCTTAGCATCTACATTGATAGTCTGCAGGGCAGAGCTTTTCAGAGGTCCTCTGTGTCAGGATCCTGACTTGTTCCCTCCTTTCTCCTTCTTCTGATGTCCAGGCTCTTTGTCTTTCTGGGTAGGAATTGAGCATTTTAGCAAGAGTCCTCCCTCTTGATTAGTTTCTTTAGGTGTACAGATTTTAGTAGGTTTATCCTATATTATATGTCTATATGACTGAGTATATACCATGTGCATCCCTGTGCTGCTGGGATAGCTCACTCAGGATGATCTTTTCCAGATCCCACCATTTACCTGCAAATTTCATGATTTCCTTGTTTTTTATTGCTGAGTAATATTCCATTTTGTAGATCTACCACAATTTGTGCATCGATTCCTCCACTGAGGGGCATCTGGGCTGTTTCCAGCTTCTGGCTATTACAAATAAGGCTTCTATGAGCATGGTTGAGCAAATGTCCTTATTGTGTACTTGAGCCTCTTTTGGATATATGCCTCAGAGTGGTATAGCTGGATCTTGAGGAAGCGCTATTCCTAGTTGTCTGACAAAGCACCAGATGGATTTCTAGAGTGGGTGTACAAGTTTACATTCCCACCATCAGTGGAGGAGGGTTCCCCTTTCTCCATACCCTCTCAGGCATGTGTTGTCTCTTGAGTTTTTGATCTTAGCCATTCTGATGGGTGTAAGGTGAAATCTCAGTGTTGTTTTGATTTGCATTTCCCTGATGGCTAATGAGGTTGAGCATTTCTTTAAGTGTTTTTCTGCCATTCGATATTCCTTTGTCTAGAATTCCCTGTTTAGCTCTGTATACCATTTTATAATTGAATTACTTGATTTTTTGCTGTTTAACTTCTTTAGTTCTTTATATGTACTGGATATTAGCCCTCTGTCAGATATAGGGTTGGTGGATCCTTTCCCAATCTGTAGGCTGTTGTTTTATTCTGAGGACAGTGTCCTTTGCTTTACAGAAGCTTTTCAGTTTCATGAGGTCCCATTTATTGATTGTTGCTCTTAGAGCCTGTGCTGTTGGTGTTCTGTTCAGGAAGTTGTCTCCTGTGCCAATGAGTTCAAGGGTATTCCCCACTTTTTCTTCTAAGCAGTTTAGTGCATCTGGTTTTATATTGAGGTCTTTTGATCCACTTGGACTTCAGTTAGGAAAGAAGTGGGAAACAGTAAGATCTGGAGAAAACAGGAACTCCAGAAGGAGAGCAACAGAACCAAAAATTATGAGCACAGGGGTCTTTTCTGAGACTGATTTTCCAACCAAGGACTATGCATGGAGATAACCTAAGACCCCTTCACAGATGTAGCCCATGGCACTTGGTTATCCAAGTGGGTTCCATAGTAATAGGAACAGAGACTGCCTCTGACATAATCTGATTGGCCTTCTTTTTAATGACCTCCCCCTGAGGGGGAAGCAGCATTACCAGGCTACAGAAGAATTCAATGCAGCCACTCCTGATGAGACCTAATTGACTAGGATCAGAAGGAAGAAAAAGAAGTCCTCCCCTATCAGTGGACTTGGGGAGGGGCATGCATGCAGAGGGTGGGGGAAGGGAGGGATTGGGAGGGGAAGAGGAAGAGAACCACAGGGGGGATACAAAGTGAATAAAGTGTAATTAATAAAGAAATAAAAGCTTTGTGGTCAATTGATCGAATAAACATTTTATTCCAATAGAAGTGTCTGTGATAATGAGCTCCTAGAATAACCTTGGAAATGGTGATAATTCAACATTATTTTCTTAATGAAATAAGATGATGGTTGGAATTTTTTTAATTTTAATTTAAGTTTTAATTACACTTTATTTACTTTGTATCTCCCCTTATTTCCCACCCTTCTCCCTTCCAAATCCCTCCCTTCCGCCCCTTTCTCCATGCATGCCCCTTCCCAAGTCCACTGGTAGGGGAGGGTTTCTTTTTCTTCCTCTGATCCTAGTCTGTTAGGTCTCATCAGAAGTGGCTGCACTGTCTTCCGCTGTGGCCTGGTAAGGCTGCTCCCCCTTTTTTTTTTTTAATTATTTTATTTATTTATTTATTTATTTATTTATTTATTTATTTATTTATTTATTTTTATAAATCTTTCATTTTTTTATTAATTACACTTTATTCATTTTGTATCCCCCCATGAGCCCCTCCCTCCTCCCCTGCCGATCCCACCCTCCCTCCCCTTTCTGCATGCATGCCACTCCCCAAGTCCACTGATAGGGGAGGTCCTCCTCTCCTTCTTTCTGATCTTAGTCTATCAGTTCTCATCAAAAGTGGCTGCATTGTCCTCTACTTTTAAGGTGTGGTGTTCAAAGAGCAGGACAATCAGTTCATATCAGAAGCAGTGCCTGTTCTCATTACTATGGAACCCACTTGGACACTGAATTGCCATGGGCTACATCTGTGCAGGGGTTCTAAGCTTTCTGCATGCATGGTACTTGGTTGGAGTAGGAGTCTCAGGAAAGACTCCTGTGTTCAAATTTTTTGGTTCTGTTGCTCTCCTTGTGGACCTCCTGTCCTCTCCAGATCTTACTATTTCCCCACTTCTTTCATAAGATTCCCTGCATTCTGCCCAATGTTTGGCCGTAAATCTCAACATCTTCTTTGATAGTCTGCAGGGTAGAGCTTTTCAGAGGCCCTCTGTGGGAGGATCCTAACTCGTTTCCTGTTTTCTTCTTCTTCTGATGTCCATCCTCTTTGCCTTTCACAATGGGGATTGAGCATTTTATCCGGAGTCCTCCCTCTAGATTAGTTTCTTTAGCTGTACAGATTGAATGTAGTAGGTTTATCCTATATTATATATTTATATGAGTGAGTACATACCATGTGTGTCTTTCTGCTTCTGGGATAGCTCACTCAGGATGATCCTTTCCAGTTCTCACCATTTACCTGCAAATTTCATGCATCAATAGAGCCTTAAAATCAAGTTATGGATGATAACATTCTCTTAATGCTGAGGGACATCTTTGGGAGTCTATTGGCTAACAATTTAAAAAGAGATAACCCATTCTTGGTAGTAAAGGTTTTATTTTGTAGTATATGCTGTCTAATTGGGACATTGATACCCCATTATAGAATGACTTTATTCATTCACATATATACATGTGTACATATCTATCTATCTATCTATCTATCTATCTATCTATCTATCTATCTATCCATCCATTTAAAGCCTTTACAGCAATAGGTTTCCATATGACTTTTTCAAAGGTCTTTACTGTTAGTTCTCTCTCCTTTTTCTTTGTCCTTTTCCCTGCCCTGTCTTCCCTCACCCATTTTTCAAGAAAGTGTAAATAGAATAAAGGATCATGAAGGAATAAAAAGGAAAATGTAACAGGAAGAATTAAAGAGGAGAGGAAGTAATCATTTTCAAAGAGAAAAATTGGTTGCTGGCAGAGAATGATGAAAAATAATGATCCATACTTTTGTATGTAGGGAGTGTTTTCTAAAACTCAATAAAGTGAGTCTGTTCCTTCAAAGCATAGAGTTGTCAAAGATTACTATAGATGTAAAATTTAAACTTTCAGATAGAAACTTAAATTTTGGAAAACATATGAGTCATGGAAGCTTGATCAGTTCCATATATGTATATACATACATGAATGAAATTCATTAATGCAGAAGAGTTCAAAGCATTTTAAGATATTATAGAATTTAGTTATTTGAAATTCTTGAAGATTGCTCACAGAACTCACCTTTCAAGAAATGTAGATGTGTTGAGGTTTGATGTGGCATCAAAGAGGATTATATATAATTATATGAGAAAAGTCTGCTTGTGTAATGGCAGATTTCCTTCATATATTTTAATATACCCTACATATTCATAAACACAATGAAAACAATGTAGACAATTTTTTTCTTCAAACAGAGTCAGTTTTATTTACAAAAATATACAATAATGATATTGTTCGCTATGTTTCAGAAATGGAGCTTTTCATAATTTAAGTATATTTTAAAACTAGTATCAGTCTTCTCAATAAAGTCCCTCCCCCAACTCCCCTCTCCTCTAGATCAATGTCTCCTCTCTTTCCCTCTCATGGAGAAGAGGAAGAGGAAGAAGGAGAAGAAGATTAGGAGAATAAAAAGAAGGAACAGGAGCAGGCTTCCTAGGGATATCTACTGAACCCAGCCTAACAAGTTACAGTAAGACTGGGCTGAAACCCTCATCTCACAGCTAGATATGGTATCTCAGTAGGAGGAAAAGGATCCTAGGCACAGGCAAAAGAATCAGTGACACCTTCCACTTCCATTGTTGGATTTCCCATAAGAAGATCAAGCTACACAACCATAAAACATATGTAAGAGAATGTAATTCAGACCCATACAGACTCCATGATCACCTTCCAGTCTCTGTGAGCCTCCATGAACCCTGCTTATTTGATTCTGTGGGCTGTTTTTCATGATGTCCTTGAATCCTTTAGATCCAACAACCTTTCTTCCTCTCTTCTGCAGAGTTTCTGTGGCTCTGCTAGGAAACAAGTATCTTTCACCACTTAGCCAATTCTACAGCCCATCCCCCAATAAAGTTTGTCATAAAACAGAATGTGGTAATGTGCTTCGAATAACCTCTGACATAAAAACGTTGTAGAAGGTATGCCTAAAATTTGGAACACACACAAACACAAACAAACAAACCAAGCCAAATCAAGACAAACCTCTCAGAATAACTTCAATTTAGTTCCATAGACTAGGGCAGATGTAATTACTATATTGTTTTATTTCAGAGATACTACTAAGATACGTAAATTTCAAAGCAAGAATCTTTTTTTTAATTTTTTTTATTTTATTTTTCTTTTTAGTTACATTTTGTTAACTCTGTGTCCCAGCTGTATCCCGCTCCCTCATTCCCTCCCCAACCCCACACTCCCTCCCTCATCTCCTCCCTGCCCCTTTCCAAGTCCACTGATAGGGGAGGACCTCCTCCCCTTTCATCTGACCCTGTTTTATCAGGTATCTTCAGGGCTGGCTGCAAAGTCCTCCTCTGTGGCCTAACAAGACTGCTCCTCCCCTGGGGGGGGGGGTGTCAAATAGCCTGCCCTTGAGATCCTGTTAGAAATAGTCCTTGTTCCCCTTACTTTGGAAAACTACTTGGTTACTGAGCTACCACGGGCCACATCCGAGCAGAAGTTCTAGGTTATATCCATAGATGGTCCTTGGTTGAGTGTCAGTCTCAGAAAAGACCCTGTGCCCAGATATATTTGGTCCTTGTAGAGCTCCTATCCTTTCCATATCATACTAACTTCCCTTCTTTCATATGATTCCCTGCACTCTGCTGAGGGTTTGGTTATGAGTCTTAGTGTCTGAAAAGCAAGAATCTTAAGGATAAAACAAAACAGTAAACTCTTGAAGCCACATTGACAAGAGGTCATGACTAAATGTTAAGACTGGAGGTCCAGCTTCACTGTACTACAAACTTGCAAACTAACCACACCACCCTGTTGCTGTAGTTTGTTGTTCTGCTGACAAAGCTTGGAGTTAATACTTCTGCCTATGGGAAGAAAAATGGGAAATAAAAATTGCTGAAATTGTTTTCTCAAGGAGTAATTTAAAAAATGGATACTACTAATATCATATGCCATAGTAAAACAAACAAAGAAACAATAGAATCCAGAGATTCATTTTAGAAACCAAGCAGGCACTAAAGGTCTTTAAACTTTAGAATACTATTTCCATTACTTGAATTTATTGAATCTGTGTGTAAAGAGTTTATCTGATCTAGAAAGTTATGATCATTATTTGTTAGGCCAGACAATGAAATATTAACTAGAAGAGGTCATTAGCTATTAAAGAAAAGTAAAGATATAAAATGCTGCAAAATAATAATACAATGAAGGCTAAAAATATACTTCTGGCAATATAAAAACATGAAGGACTATTAACAGCTGTAAGAGAAAATATTTTCACAGCTCAAAACTCTATCTCTCTTTTCATTATGCCACTGGACATTTCTATTACTCAATTTGTAAGTACTGTTTTATTTTCTCTAGGAATGTGTATTATATTTTGAAGTACTTTCCCAACTAAGAATAACTCCATATTAAAATATTCACAATGTCTCCATTAAAAATGTTGAATATACTTTATGTTAGAAATATTATAGTAATATTCCTGCTATAAATTTCAAAAAAACTAACTTACATGGTAGAACCAAAATAATTTCAAATATTTCAGCCCTGGACATAACTCTCATATCATTTACCACAATAGGATGTAAAATAAGTGTGCTGCTAATAAATCCTTCTGCCAGTCCTTCAAAATAAAAGCTAGGTTTGTCCATTTTTCTGTGAGGTTTTTATTTTGTTTGGAATTTTTATTTTATTTGGAATTGTTGTGTTCTGAATACTTATACTGTCTGACAACTATGATCTGCCAATGAAGAATATTTATTTTTAATTTCCTGACTTGTGAAAATTAAAAATTATGGCTTATGCATTCTAAATTTTTTTCAACTTTATCCTTTACTGATTTTGGTATAGCATTGTTGGCTGATTTTTTTTTTACATGTATAGTTTCCCACTGTCTATTTCTGATGAGAAATCAGCTGTTAATCTTACAGGGGATCTTTCATAAGTGAAAATTAATTATTTTCTAGTTTGATTCAAGAATTTCACCTTGTCATGGATTATTTTCACTATTTTCTTGTTCTCTGTGACCATGTGGTTCCCCTTTTGATTGGTCCTGAATAGAATTCATTATGCTTCTTGGATGTTTACATCAATAATTTTTTCTTAAGTTTGGGAAGTTTTCAGTCATTTCTATTTATTTATTTGCTTATTTGTTTATATTATTTGCATATTTTCCCATTTTTCTACTTTCTATTTTCATATCGTATATATAAAAATAAATGTAACAATTTCTCATATTTCCTTGTATATCTGTTCATTGTATACCACTGTTTTTTCCTGTCCGTTCTTCAACATGACCAATTTGTAATGGTCTTATGCTCGTGAGTATATTTCTTGCAAGTTCAAAAGTTCTTTCTCCTAATACATTTTATTTCAGTTACTTTGCATCTGCAGAGTTTACATTTTAAATTATAATTACTCACACCTAACAATCACAAAACTCTATGATGCAACATTATTATCATGGTATTTAAATTATGCTTTTTTATTCACTTGAACATTTACACTGACGGCATTCATGTTTGTATTTGAGAAGTCTGATAGGTAGTTTCTTTCACAGAGAGTCTCTCTGGCTTTCTTTTTCCTCTATGTATACCATATTTTCTTGTTCCTTTGCAAGTAGTACTTTATTTTCATGTTTGCGTTCTAAAATCTGAGAGCAGCCTAGAGTGCAACCCATCTCTTCCTATCCAGGTTGTTGTTGGTACAAACTTATCAATTTTTCTTCTTATTGGCTCATTTATTTTAGTGACATGTATTTCTCTGAGAGTATGAAACTTCTGATCATTCTCTTGAAAGGACACAGATTTGAATTTGCAAAGACATTCTGGGAAGACAAACGTTATGGGATGATGCACTGACTGATGCTTCTTTGCTCATTCCTTCCTCTTTCTCTCTCAGTTGGTGCCCTGATCTTTCTAGAATCCTATTATAGAAAGTGGCCTGACTTGGGAAGTCCCAACAAAACAAGCCCTCTCATTTACCTCAAAAACATGTTAAAAATAATAGTGAATAGTGGAAAGGAATGTATTCATTACAGTCTTATTAGTAAGTCAAACTGTACCAAGGGCAGCTATTTATCTGAGAATCCTATACTGTTTCTAGAATTAAAGGTTACTCCAAGAGAGAATGTCTAGGAGAACATAAAAACTCAAAAAGACAAAAGAATTGGTTAATCATTCAGCTCTATCACAATAGCTAGAGTCTAGGTGCTGTTCTGGTGCTCTGCAACATGACACCGTAAAAATAGAGTATTGGCAATATGTTTCTAAAGTTCTTGAAAATACTTATTCTTATCCGGGTAAGGACACTGTTAATCTTGAAATTGAATGTTAAACAAATAGGCTCTAAGGAGATAAAACCTCTGTGTATACTTAGGTTTTACAGAGGAAGGCATACTCACTGTAAAGCTGGGCAGTAACAATTCATGGTCAGGAATCCAAACTAAACAAGTGGGAGATTTGGAATAGCTCACCAGTCTGTCTCTTTTCTCTGTCTTTCTCTCTATCTCTGACTCTTTCTCATTTTGTCTCTGCCTGTCTGTCTTTGTTTGTCTCCCTTCCTCCCTTTTTCCCTCCATTCCTCTCTTCCTCCCTTTCTTTTGTCCTCTTCTTTCTTCTCCTTCCTTCCTAAATGCACACACATTGTGACATATTGTGATCCACATTCTTGTGGTCTAAGCTAGAACTATTCTCACCACCATATCTTTCCCAAAATGATGTTGGACTGTACCTGCAGTATGAGCACAGAGAAACAATTTCCATCTTAACTTCCTTTTGTCAGATATTCACTGATAGCCACGAGGAAAGTAACTAACATAGAAAATTGTTATCAAGACATGGAGCCATTGTGATAAATCTGGCCAGGTCTAATGCACTGTTTGGCAACTGATTGAGGGAGGAAGGTGGAAAAGTTTAGAGCTGTAGAATAGAGAAATACCAGCTGAGTGCTATAAGAAAATTGATGTATGTTGTTTATTTATGAGTGTGGAATACTAGAATGCTGACAGAAATATGGACAGTGAAGTATCCATTATCTTTTTTTTTGCTTTCTTTTTTCTTTTTTAATTTTATTTATTACAGTTTATTCACTTTGTATCCCACCTGTAGCTCCCTCCCTTCTTTCCTCCCAACCCCACCTTCTCTTCCCCTTTTCCACCCATGCCTCTCTTCCAGTCTACTGATAGGAAGGACTACCTCTTTTTCCTTCTGATCCTAGTCTGTCAGGTCTCATCAGGACTGGCTGCATTGTCTTCCCCTGTGGCCTAGTAAGGTTGCTTCCTGCTCAGGGGGAGGTGATCAAAGAGCAGGCCAATCAGAGACAGGCCCTGTTCCCATTACTAGGGTACCCACTTGGACACTGAGTTGCCATGGGCTACATCTCTTCAGGGGTTCTAGGTTATCTCCATGAATGGTCCTTGGTTGGAGTATCAGTCTCAGAAAAGACCTCTGTGGGCAGATATTTTGGTTCTGTTGCTCTCCTTAAGGAGCTCCTGTCCTCTCCAGGTCTTTTTATCTCCCCCTTCTTTCCTAAGATTCCCTGTACTCTGCCCAAAGTTTGGCTATAAGACTCAGTATCTACTTTGATACCCTGGAGGGTAGAGCCGTTCAAAGGCCCTCTGTGGTAGGCTCCTGTCCTGTTCCTTGTTTTCTCCCTCTTCTGATGTCCATCTTCTATGCCTTTCTGAATGGGGATTATCTTCTCCAGAGTCCTCCTTCTTGATTAGCTTCCTTAGGTGTACAGATTATAGTGTGTTTATCCTATATTATATAACTAATATCCACTTATAAGTGAGTATGTACCATGTGTGTCTTTCTGCTTCTGGGATACCTCACTCAGAATTATCTTTCACCCAAGATCAAAAATTCAAGTGACAACCCATGTTGGAGAGGATGTGGAGAATTGGGAACCTTCCTCCACTGCTGGTGGGAATGTAAACTTTGTACAACCACTTTGGAAATCAATCTGGTGCTTTCTTAGGCAATTAGGACTAGGGCTACCTCAAGATCCAGCTATACCACCCATAGGCATATATTCAAAAGATGCTCAATACACGACAAGGACATTTGCTCAACCATGTTTGTAGCAGCTTTATTTGTATTAGCCAGTAGCTGGAAACAACCCAGATGCCCCTCAGTTGAATAATGGATACAGAAATTGTGGTACATCAAACAACAGAATATTACTCAGCAATAAAAAACAAGGAAATCATGAAATTTGCAGGCAAATGGTTGGAACTGGAATTATCCATTATTAGGTATAAAGGAGAATAAGAATTGATCATGAACTCTGATGTAGACTATTCTTGTTATGCTCTGGCCAAAAATCTAGCTATTTTTATGATCATATCTAGATTTAAGTGCACTAAATTTTTTGCTAGTTAAAAATTCTGTACAGCCTAACATTCATGCTGGACATGATTATAATTACTGTATATAGTAAGATTGACAGGGAGAGACAGCAGAAATGCATGAAAAAATACTATTTAGGAAGGAAAGAGATTTGAGTAAATTTAAATATTTGGACAAGAAAGCTGTAGAGAAAGCTTCTGAAGTAGCTAAATAAGACTAGCACTAGCATGGTTTAAGAAAACTTCTGGTTTGTTTCCGCAAGAAAGCAGTGTTGCCATGATGGGAAGGTCCTAGCCATCAAAGGTTATAAAATGTGAAAATACAAATTCAATCAAAAAGCAAGGCTAGGACCTAAGATTGCTACTAAAGAAGTTCCATGTGCAAGACCTGCTTTATTGTATTGATTGTTCATTTTTTTTTTTTTACAAATTCAATTGTCTCAGTATCATTCCTGACATTTATTATATCCTTCTGTCTATTGACCTGGACATTTGGCTTGTTATTGTTTGCCTAAGACTTCGAGGTACACTGGTGTATTATTTTTCAGTGATCTCACTTGCATTTTATTGTATGTTTTGATGACCATGCATTTTCCTTTTAGAACTGCATTCATTGAATCACACAATTCTTTTATGTTATGCATTTGTTTTCATTAGATTTTTTTTTTTGGTGACTTCTTAGGTGACACAACAGTTATTCAATACGTTATCATTTAATCTCTGTGAGTCTGTATAAGTCCAGTGATTCTTCCATCTTCTATTATATTCTATTTGATCATATTCAACTAAGATTAAATAGAATATAAGAAAACATTTAAATTTCCTTATGTTTATTAAGACACATTTTGTGCCCTAAAAGGTCCTATGTTTTGGAGATAGTTCCATGGTTTCCTTAGAAGAATGCGAATTTTATAGTGTTTGTGAAACATGTTCTGTAGTTACTGTTAAAGTCTACTTTTAACATAATGTTGCATTACTCTGATTCTGTCATTGTTGGTTAATATTTTCTCTATAAACTATAGTGAGAATAGAGAATTGAAGTCTTCAACTATTATTGTGCAGAAGTAGATTTATTTCATTGGGTTTGCTTTATTACTTTAGGGTGGCATTTGTGCTATGTGCATGTATTTAGAACTGTTACATTTTATTGAATGGTTGTTCTTTTAATCAGTTAACTGTAACTGTGTTTCTTTTGATTGATTTAGTATAGAAACAGATGATTTCTTTCCTGTGCCCATTGCTTGTACTCCTATTTTCAGTCTTGCCCCTAAAATATCTCGAAGGTAATGAATAGAGGAGCTGTTTTTATATTCAACATGCTCTTGTCTGTTTCTTTGAATCAGAGAGCTGAGACCATTAACATTCAGAGATATTTGCAAGGTATTGATTGTTGTCATTTTGTTGTTTTTTTAATGTTTGTTATGTTCTTAATCCTTATTTACGTATGTGCTCTTCTAGTGTAATTTACCTTCTTTTGTTAGAACGAGCATGTGTTTACTTTTGTCTTACTTGAAGTATCTTCTGCAACTATGGTTTAGTAGTCATGGATTACTTGGTTTGTAGTTATCATGGGAATGTTACCTTTCTCCTGTAACTATGAAAGATATCTTTACCAGATTGGCAGTTATAAGCTATTCCATGCTCTCCTGGCAATTACGATTTTTTGCATAATCCAATGATGCTCAGATAGTTTGCCTTTTACATACTTTGATAGTTCTCTATCACAGCTTTCAATGTTCTTTGTTTGTGTGTATACTTACTATTTTATCTAGAATATAATGTGAGAAGATTTTCTTTGTATCCCCTCTGACATTCTAAATACGTTCTGAATCCATTTGACCAACTTTCCCCTGGGTTTGGGATGTAGTCTGCTATAATTACTTTAAATATTATATACTTTTAGCTGATAATTCTTATCTTTTTACCAATTTAATTGTTGGCTTGATCTTTTTCTTTGATTATTTCATTAAGTTTGCCTTTTTAGAATTTCCTACATGCTTATTATACATTTTAATTGATCTCTCCTCTTACATTCTCTTGTCTCTTTTCTATTGCTACCAAACTTCTGTTTTGCTAATTTCTTTCCCAAATTTAAACTGTTAGTTTTGTTTGGTAGTACATTTAGTAAAGTCAATGCTGTTTGGGAAGCCACAAAAAGCTATACATTGGAGCTTGGTGGAGTCATCTGTGGAGAGACAGAAAAGACTAGAATTCCATCATCTCAAAACTTTCAAGTAGCAAATAGTTCAGCAGTGAGGGGAAGGGCTCCCTGAGGCCTTCCTCGATAGTAGCTGACTGTGGATGAGCCCTTTTTATGCAGATCCATGCTAGCATCTGCCAAAGATCTAAATTCACGATCACAACAGCTGTATCATCATATCTCCAACACACCCACTATCAAGTAACTTCTTAGCCCACTTCTGTTCATTTACAGCCCTAAACTCCTACTCCGGTATGTGAATCCATCAACTGTTATGCTCCTGCCAACTCACCAGCCTTGCTGTACTTCTGACCTCCTCAGAGATGAGGTCTCCTCTAGTTTCTTTCTGCTCTAATGCCAGATTCTGCATAACCGCATCAGAGAGCCACCAGATGATTCACTCATTTTTTTTCCAGTTTCACAGTGAGTTTATTGACAATGACAAACTGAAGATAAAAAATATTTCATTATCACACATGTCCTTCAAGTTGACCTTTTATAGAAACCTCCTAGTGAGCCACTTTTCCAATGGCCTGAAACCTGGAAGCCAATAATCTGTTCTCCAGTTTTTTAGCTTTGTCATACCAATAATTTTAGAGAAATAGAAATATACACTATCAAGCTTTTTAGGGTTAGTAGTGGTTTTTTTATTTTTATTAATTACACTTTATTTTCTCTTCTTTTTACTCCCAATGTGTCTGTGACAAATTGAGAATAGGAGCTGAGAGAGATCTATTTCTAACCAATGGTATAGTGATCAGTAACTGTTTGACAATTCAGGAATAATGTATATTTAATAAATCTGTATTTTATCCAATTGATTTTATTTAAATTGTCATCCATTTTTTCTTAGATGATTGTGTCAAAGAGTACCTTGTCTTATCTCAAGCACAAGCACTTAAAACCAATGCCACAAAAGTGGGCACACTTGAAAACAAAAGATAATGGCCTTTGGCATAGACATTAAAATGTCGGTATTTGTATGTGTATGTAAAATTAATTAGAAGAGGGGCTGAAAACATAGCTCAGTGTTTAAGAGCACCTGCTGCTTCTGTGAAGGGCAGAAATTTGTTTTTCAGCACCAATGGAGGACAGCTCACAACTGCCTGTAAGTGTAAAAGCCTGTGTTCTACAGTTCTCTGACCTATATGCCACCTGTACACTTGTGACATATATTCACACAGACATGACATTAAGATACATTTAATGATGATATTAAATACATTTTGTCATTTTAGATAAAAATAATTTTCATATTTATGGGATATGGTGTGATATTCTAGTATGTATGTATGCATTGTATAAGATCAGTTCAGCTTAGTTGATATACCCATCTCTGTAAGCATAGAAATTTCTTTTTTTTTTATTGTTGGCATGTATTTATTTATTTATTTATTTATTTATTTATTTATTCCTTTTTAAAATTATTTTATTTTATTTTTCTTTATTAATTACACTTTACCCACTTTGTATCCCCCAATCTCTCCCTTCCTCCACCCTCTGCATGCATGCCCCTCCCCAAGTCCACTGATAGGGCAGGACTTCTTTTCCTTCCTTCTGATCCTAGTCAATTAGGTCTCATCAGGAGTGGCTGAGTTGTCTTCTTCTGTGGCCTGGTAATGCTGCTTCCCCCTCAGGGGGAGGTAATTAAAGAGCAGGTCAATCAGTTCATGTCAGAGACAGTCCCTGTTCCTATCACTATGGAACCCACTTAGATACTGAACTGCCATGGGCTACATCTGTTCAGGGTCTTAGGTTATCTCCATGCACAGTCCTAGGTTGGAATGGCAGTCTCAGGAAAGACTGCTGTGCTCAGATTTTTTGGTTCTCTGCTCTCCATATGGAATTCCTGTCCTCTCCAGATCTTACTGTTTCCCACTTCTTTCCTAAGATTCCCTGCACTCTGCCCAAAGGTTGCCCATAAGTCTCAGCATCTACATTGATAGTCTGCAGGGCAGAGCTTTTCAGAGGTCCTCTGTGTCAGGATCCTGACTTGTTCCCTCTTTTCTCCTTCTTCTGATGTCCAGCCTCTTTGCCTTTCTGGGTAGGAATTGAGCATTTTAGCAAGAGTCCTCCCTCTTGATTAGTTTCTTTAGGTGTACAGATTTTAGAAGGTTTATCCTATATTATATGTCTATAGGACTGAGTATATACCGTGTGCATACCTCTGCTTCTGGGATAGCTCACTCAGGATGATCTTTTCCAAATCCCACCATTTACCTGAAAATGTCATGATTTCCTTGTTTTTTTATTGCTGAGTAATATTCCATTTTGTAGATCTACCACAATTTGTGCATCGATTCCTCCACTGAGGGGCATCTGGGCTGTTTCCAGCTTCTGGCTATTACAAATAAGGCTTCTATAAACATGGTTGAGCAAATGTCCTTATTGTGTACTTGAGAATCTTTTGGATATATGCCTAGGAGTAGTATGGCTGGATCTTGAGGAAGTGCTATTCCTAGTTGTCTGAGAAAGCGCCAGATTGCTTTGCAGAGTGGTTGTACCAGTTTACATTCCTACCAGCAGTGAAGAAGGGTTCCCCTTTCTCCACAACCTCTCCAGCATGTGTTGTCTCTTGATTTTTTGATCTTAGCCATTATGATGGGTGTAAGGTGAAATCTTAGGGTTGTTTTGATTTGCATTTCCCTAATGGCTAATGAGGCTGAGCATTTCTTTAAGTGTTTCTCTGCTATTTGATGATTCTCTACAGAGAATTCTCTGTTTAGCTCTGTACCCAATTTTTTAATTGGATTACTTGATTTTTTGCTGTTTAACTTCTTTAGTTTTTTATATATACTGGATATTAGCCCTCTGTCAGATATAGGGTTGGTGAAGATCTTTTCCCAATCTGTAGACTGTCGTTTTGTTCTGAGGGCAGTATCTTTTGCTTTAAAGAAGCTTTTCAGTTTCATGAGGTCCCATTTATTAATTGTTGCTCTTAGAGCCTGTGCTGTTGGTGTTTTGTTCAGGAAGTTGTCTCCTGTGCCAATGAGGTCAAGGGTATTCCCCACTTTTTCTTCTAAGTGGTGTAGTGTGTCTAGTTTTATGTTGAGGTCTTTGTTCCACTTGGATTATAGTTTTGTGCAGGGTGATAAGTATGGATCTATTTGCATTTTTCTACATGTAGACTTCCAGTTAGACCAGCACCATTTGTTGAAGATGCTGTCTTTTTTCCATTGAATGGATTTGGCATCTTTGTCAAAAATCAGGTGTCCATAAGTGTGTGGATTTATGTCAGGGTCTTCTATTCGATTCCATTGATCCACCAGTCTGTTTCTATGCCAGTACCATGCAGTTTTTAGTATTTTTGCTCTATAGTACAGCTTGAGCTCAGAGATGGAGATACCTCCTGAAGATCTCTTACTGTAGAGAATTGTTTTAGCAATTCTAGGTTTCTTGTTGTTCCATATGAAGGGGAAATTTTTCTTTCAAGATCTGTAAAGAATTGTGTTGGTAATTTGATGGGAATTGCATTGAATCTGTAGATTGCTTTTGGTAAGATGGCCATTTATACTATGTTAATCCTGCCAAGCCATGAGCATGGGAGATCTTTCCATCTTCTCATATCTTCTTCTAATTCTTTCGTCAGAGACTGGAAATTTTTTTCATACAAGTCTTTGACTTGCTTGGTTAGGTTCACACCAAGATACTTTTTGTTCTTTGTGGCTATTGTGAAGGGTGTTATTTCCCTAATTTCTTTCTAGGCCTTTTTGTCCTTTGTATACAGGAAGGCTACTGATTTTTTTGAGTTAATTTTGTATCCAGCCACTTTGCTGAAGGTGTTAATCAGCTGTAGGAGTTCCCTGGTAGAGTTTCTGGAGTCACTCAGGTATACTATCCTATCATCTGCAAATACTGATACTTTGACTTCTTCCTTTCCAATTTGTATCCCCTTGATCTCAGTCAATTGTCCTATTGCTCTAGCTAGGACTTTAAGAACAATGTGGAAAAGATATGGAGAGAGTGGGCCACCTTGCCTTGTTCCTGATTTCAATTGGATTGCTTTAAGTTTTTCTACATTGAGTTTGATGTTGGCTATAGGCTTGTTGTACACTGCTTTACTGTGTTTAGGTATTTGCCTTGTATCCCTGATCTCTCCAATACTTTAAACATGAATGGATGTTGGATTTTGTCAAATGCCTTTTCAACATCTAAGAAGATGATCATGTGGATTTTCTCCTTCAGTTTGTTAATATGGTGGATCACATTGATGGATTTCCATATATTGAACCACCCCTGCATGCCTGGGATGAAGCCTACTTGGTCATAGTGGATGATGTCTTTGATGTGTTCATGGATTCAATTTGCAAGTATTTTGTTGAGTATTTTAGCCTCAATGTTCATGAGGGAGATTGGCCTGAAATTCTCTTTCTTTGTTGGGTCTTTGTGACGTTTAGGTACCAAGGTGACTGTGGCTTCATAGAATGAGTTTGGTAGTGTTCCTTCTGTTTCTATCTTGTGGAATAGTTTGAAGAATATTGGCGTTAGCTCTTCTTTGAAGGTCTGATAGAATTCGTTGCTGAAACTATCTGGCCCTGGGCTTTTTTTGCATGGTAGACTTTTGATGACAGCTTATATTTCCTTAGGGGATATAGGACTATTTAGTTGGTTTACCTGGTCCTGATTCAGCTTTGGCATGTAGAATTGGTCAATAAAATTGTCCATTTCATTTAGATTTTCAAATTTTGTGGCATATAGACTTTGGAAGTAAGACCTAATTATTGGCTGGATTTCGTCAGTGTCTTTGGTTATGTCCTCCTTATCGTTTTGGGTTTTGTTGATTTGGATAGTTTCTCTCTGCCTTTTAGTTAGTTTGGCTAAGGGTTTGTCTATCTTGTTGATTTTCTCAAAGAACCAGCTCTTGGTTTCATTGATTCTTTGAATTGTTTCATTTGTTTCTAATTTATTGATTTCAGCCCTGAGTTTGACTATTTCCAGCCATCTATTCCTCTTTGGTGTGTCTGCTTCTGTTTTTTCTAGGGCTCTTAAGTGAGCCATTAAGTTGCTTGCATGAGATGTTTCGAATTTCTTTTTGAAGGCACTTAGTGCTATGAACTTTCCTCTTAGCACTGCTTTCATTATGTCCCATAAGTTTGGGTATGTTGTGCCTTCATTTTCATTGAATTCTAGGAAGTCTTTAATTTCTTTCTTTATTTCTTCTCTGACCCAGCTGTCATTTAGAAGCAAGTTGTTCAGTTTCAATGTGTGTGTAGGCCTTTTGCTGTTTTTGTCATTGAGGTCTAGTTTTAGTCCATGGTGATCAGATAGGATACAAGGGATTATTTCAATCTTCTTGTATCTGTTTAGGATTGCTTTGTGACCAACTATATGGTCTATTTTGGAACAGGTTCCATGAGGTGCTGAGAAGAAGTTTGAGTTTGGGTGAAAGGTTCTGTAGATGTCTGTGAGGTCCAGTTGATTCATGACCTCTGTCAGAGTTATTGTTTCTTTGTTTAATTTCTGTTATTTTCAGGACTGGCTGCAAAGTCCTCCTCTGTGGCCTAGCAGGGCTATTCCTCCCTCAAGAGGGGGGAGGGGGAGGTGGTCAAAGAACCCATCATTGAGTTCATGTCAGAAACAGTCCCTATTCCCCTTATTAGGGTACCCACTTGGATACTGAGGTACCATGGGCTACATTTGAACAGAAGTTCTAGGTTATATTGGAATGAAAGAGGTCAAAATTTCACTATTCACAGTTGATATGATAGTGTACATGAGCGAACCCGAAAATTCAACCAGAAAACCCCTTCAGCTGATAAACACCTTCAGCAATGTGGCTGGATACAAATAACCTCAAAAAAATCAGAAAGGAGGGTAGAATCTGGAGGGGAGGAGGGAGGGGCTTATGGGGGGGAAAAGTGAATAAAGTGTAATTAATAAAAATAAAAATTAATTAAAAAAAGAAAAGAAATAAAAACTTTAAAGTGAACAACAACAACAAAATCAGAAGCCCTCCTGTATACCAAAGACAAAAGGGCCCAGAAAGAAATTAGGGAAAAAAACACCCTTCACAATAGCCACTAATAACATTAAGTACCTTGGAGTGACTCTAACCAAGCAAGTGAAAGACCTGTATGAGAAAAACTTCAAGTTTCTGAAGAAAGAAATTGAAAAAGTTATCAGAAGATGGAAAGATGTCCCTTGATCATGGATCATTTAGGATTAACATAGTGAAAATGGCTATTCTGCCAAAAGCAATCTGCAGATTCAATGCAATTCCCATCAAAATACCAACACAATTCTTTATAGACCTTGAGAGAAAAATTATCAAATTCATATGGAGAAACAAAAAACCCAGAATTTTCAAAACGATCCTGTACAAAAACACATCATCTAGAGGCATCTTCATCCCTGATCTCAGGCTGTACTACAGAGCAATAGTATTAAAAACTGCATGGTATTGCATAGAAACAGAATAGTGGATCAATGGAAACGAATAGAAGACCTAAAAATAAACCCACACACCTATGGATACTTGATTTTTGACAAAGAAGCCAAAACCGTTCAATGGGAAAAAAAAGACTCTTTTAAAAAATACCTCTACCTTTTTTTAAATACAATGTTAGTTTGGGTCAAGCACAATTATCTTGCTATGTTACAGAGAGCTGAAGATATTCCTTCTATTGCTACTTTCCTGGATGCTCACTTAAAACTATCCCATCTTTCTGCTCCATTTTACCTGCATTGTACCTCCACATTTCTGCTCTATGAACATGTTTACACATACCATTCTATACCCATCTGTGGTTCTTTGAATAGGAATGGCCCCTATGAACTCTTGTGTTTATGTGCTTGGTCAGCAGGTAATGGCACTGTTAGGAGGTGTGGCATTGTTGGAGTAGGTGTGGTTTTGTTGGAGGAGGTGTGTTACTATGGCATGATTCACTTCATGGTTCTCTCCATTTTAGATGCAAAACATATAGCTTCATCTCCAGCACCACATCTGCCTGCACTCTGCCATGTTTTTCTCCATGATGACAATGGATTAAACCTCTCAACTGTAACACAGAACCTATTAAATGTTTTTTATTATAAGAGGTGTCATGGTCGTGGAGTCTCTTCACAACCGTAGAAACCCTAAGACACCATTTTTAACCTCCATTTTGTTAGTATACACCATCTCCATATTTCCCCACTCTTCTCTCTGCCCACATCATGCTATCCCAGTCTTTTCCCTCTATTCTGCCTGCACACACCATATTTCATCCATGCCTTTCCCTCTATTCTTCCTAGATAGATACTGTGTTGGATGCCATGAGATCTTTTTTTTTTTTATAATTCTCCACTTACAACTGAGAATCCATACTGTTTCCCTTTCTGCTGCTGAGTGATTTCACTTTATTCCTCTGAGCATGTGTTCACAGGCTGCTCCTCACTGTCGCTTTTAACACCTCTTCAAAGAATTCATTTGGCTTCAACATTTCTTTGGCTTGTGGATCACTCTAGGGGAAATATTTGTATTTTAATGACTTACAGCTCATAGGGCTGTTTTTGTATCTCAGGCAAGGCTAAAAGGGGCCTAAACAAATTTTTGAGGAAAATTTAAGGTATAATACAAGAGGACTGGAAACCTGAGTGAAAAGAAATCAAATCACCTCTTACATTTTATTCTACTGACAAATACCAGCAGTCAAATGTGATTCATACTGAATTTAATTATATGAAACATCTCACTTTGAAACTTGGAATAACAGGTTTGGCTCAGTAAGAGCAGGGATGCATTTTTGAAATAAAAAGTTGTGATTTTCAAATCTTAAATTCACATTTTTGCTGCTTAATGACTTTTAAAATAGTATAGACAGATAATGCAGAACGAGCCATTGCCCGAGAATTACATAATTAACCCAAGATACACTGAACTAAAATGTTAAGAAGATTAGGATACTAATTTCTTTGAAAGTAGTTTAGATACTCCAAGGATATGACAAATTAAAATTATGGTATTCCCTTAGAATATTGGACTTAACAAACAAGAATGGTTTGCCTACAACATTATTAGTTCTCTTACTGACTACTCAAGTGCTAATTTCTGAAAAGAACTGGGAAGGAGAGTGCATTACTTTTCTCATTATTGCAACAAAGGAATCTTGAGGACATGTTTAACTTTGGTACATAGTGGGAGAGGAACAGGTGGCTGGAGCAGGAGGCAGCTGGTCACATTGTACCCTCTTCCAAGATGCAGGACAAATACTATGGCCTAGCATCCCAGCCTACAGGATGTTGCTACTCCAGATTCTGGAAAGTAGAAATACCTTTCTATAAACTCTTAGAGATGAGTTTCCATGGTAATTCTAAATCCTGTCAAATTGACAATGAAGATTAATTAGAGCAAATAACAACCTTAGAAATCATTTCTTGTGTACTTGAGCTTCTTTTGGATATAGGCCTAGGAGTGGTATAGCTGGATCTTATAGAGGAAGCGCTATTCTTAATTGTCTGAGAAAGTGCCAGATTGATTTCCAAAGTGATTGTACAAGTTTACATTCCTACCAGCAGTGGAGGAGGGATACCAATTCTCCACAATCTCTCCAGCATGTGTTGTCTTTGAGTTTTTGATTTTAGCAATTTTGATGGGTGTAAGGTAAAATCTCAGGGTCATTTTGACTTGTATCTCTCTGATGGCTAAGGATGTTGAGCATCTCTTTGTTTCTCTGCCATTCATTATTCCTCTACAGAGAATTTTCTGTTTAGTTCCTTACCACATTTTTTTTACTTGGATTGCTTGATTTATTGCTTTTTAACTTCTTTAGTTCTTTATTATTCTGGATGTTAGTCCTCTGTCAGATATAGGGTTGGTGAAGACCCTTTCCTAATCTGTAGGCTGTTGTTTTGTTCTGACGACAGTGTCTTTTGCTTTACAGAAGATTTTCAGTTTCATGAGTTCCCATTTATTGATTGTTGCTCTTAGAGCCTGAGCTGTTGGTGTTCTGTTCAGGAAGTTGTCTCCTGTGCCAATGATTTCAAGGGTATTCCCCACTTTTTCTTCTAACCAATTTAGTGTATCTGGTTTTATGTTGAGGTCTTTGATCCACTTGGAGTTTAGCTTTGTGCAGGGTGATAAATATGGATCTATTTTCATTTTTCTGCATATAGACATCCAGTTGGACCAGCACCATTTGTTAAAGATGCTGTCTTTTTTCCACTGAATGGTTTTGGCTTCTTTGTCAAAAATCAAGTATTCATAGGTGTGTGGGTTTATTTCTGGGTCTTCTATTTGGCTCCATTGATCCTCCTTTCTGTTTCTATGCAATGCCATGAAGTTTTTATTACTATTGCTCTGTAGTACAGCTTGATATTTGGGATGGAGATACCTCCAGATGATCTGTTGTTGGACAGGACTGTTTTGGAGATTCTGGGTTTTTGTAGCAGCTTTATTTGTAATAGCCAGACCTGGAAACAACCCAGATGTCCATCAATGTAGAAATAGATACAGAAATTGTGGTATTTTTACACAATAGAATACTACTCAGCAATCAAAAATGATGAAATCATGAAATTTGCAGGCAAATGGTAGCATCTAGAAAAGATCATTCTGAGCGAGGTATCCCAGAAGGAGAAAGGCACACATAGTATATACTTACTTATATAGATCTATAAGATATGACAAACATAATAAAATCTATACACCAAAAGAAGATAAACAAGAAAAAAGACCTGGGGTAAGATGACCAGTCCTCACTTAGAAAGACAAATGGGATGGGCATTGGATATAGGAGAAAACAAATAACAGGACAGGAGCTTACCGCAGTGGGCCTCTGGAAGATTCTTCCTAGCAGTGTATCAAAGCAGATACTAAGACTCATAACCAAACCTTCAGCAGAGTATAGGGAATCATATGAAAGAAGGGGGAGTTAGTATGACCTGGAGAGGATAAGAGCTTCAAAAGGACCAAATATATCTGGACACAGGTGTCTTTTCTAAGAGTGATACTCTACCAAGGACCATGTATGGATATAACCTAGAACCTCTGCTCGTATATAGCCCGTGGTAGTTCAGTAACCAAGTGGGTTACCCTAGTAAGGGGAACAGGGACTATTTCTGACATGTTCTCAAAGGTAGGCTCTTTGACTTCCCCACCCCCCAAGGGAGGAGCAGTACTGCTAGTCCTTGCAGCCAGTCCTGAAGATACCTGATAAAACAGGGTCAGATGAAAGGGGAGGAGGTCCTCCCCAATCAGTGGACTTGGAAAGGGGCAGGGAAGAGATGAGGGCAGGAGGGTGGGATTGGGAGGGAATGAGGGAGCGGGATACAGCTGGGATACAGAGTTAATAAAATGTAACTAATAATAAAAATAAAAATAAAAGAAATCATTTGTTTTCTAGGGTTTCTTACTTCAAAATATGGGTTGTCACATTTTAAAAATTTAAAACAGTAATTGTTAGTCCAACTCACCTCATATTGTCAATGTAGTCCATATGTTTTAATTATGTTAACTGTGTAAGTTATTATATTTGATGTTTTATCATTCTATTTCTCAAAATTAAGTTCTTTGTAGTCTAACCAAGTTATCTTCTAGTATTTTTTTCTGTACATTCAAACTTTTCTCTGCTTCAAGTACACACACACACACACACACACACACACACACACAACATATACACACACACACAAAAAGTCATTTAACATTTTGGCACTTATTACTATTCATAGTTACTTTTGTATTTTCATACTAAAATAGATATTTATCCTAGGAAACTAGAGAAGCAGTAGGCGTCACAGAAATCATTATAATTTAAGTAACTAAGTCTAACACTAGCTGAGCACAGTCTGATAGAATACATACCTTGTCTGGCCTCAGGGATAAATATATACTCAGTCCTGATGTGACTTGACATGCTAGGTAAGGTTGATATGGGGGGAAGGGAGCTCTCATTTTTGGGGGGAAGAGAGAGGAAAAGGCAGAAGGGGGGATTGGGAGAATAGGAGAGAGTGGACACCCTTGAGATGTAAAGTAAAGAAAAAATAGGGAAGAAAAAGAAGGGGGAGTTAGTATGACATGGATAGGACAGGAGCTCCACAAGGACCAAATATATCTGGGCACAGGAGTCTTTTATTAGACTGTTTCTCCAACCAAAGACCATGTATAGATATAACCTAGAACCCCTGCTCAGATGTAGCCCATGGTAGCTCAGTATACAAATGGGTTTGCATCCCATCAACCATGAATGAGTGTTCATCTC
Organism: Psammomys obesus; assembly: GCF_907164565.1. NCBI lineage: Eukaryota > Metazoa > Chordata > Mammalia > Rodentia > Muridae > Psammomys > Psammomys obesus. Next base: position 149,968 of record NW_026596143.1, on the reverse strand, counting down.
TCTTTCTGTGCCTTCTAGCATTTTTCTATTATTGATAAGAATGTTGAACACTTTTTGAGATAAAACATGACAATTTTTATTAGGAGCCATTTTTATTTTCGAGTAATTTGGTAGTCTTAATATGAAGAGTACACAGAAAAAAACCCATCTCAAGAAAACAAAACAAAGTATCTCTTGTATATATCATGTGTAGGAATAATAAATATTTCCATTTTCTTCTAGTACTTTCAGTGTTTCATAGTCACATCTATGATCCATTTTGCTGTGCAGCAGGATGGTAAATGCCATTCTAATCACATTCTTCTACACATGGACATGCAGTGCTTCCAGCACCATTTATTGAAAATGCTATCTTGTATTCAGTGAGTTTTTGGGCATCTTTGCCAAATATCATATAGCTAAAGTGGCATACACTCATGTTTGTGTTTTCTATTTTGTCCCATTTGTCTTGTCTGTACTTGTGCTAGTACCATGATATTTTTATTACTATAACTCTGTATTATATCTTGACATCTGGAAGAGTATGACTTCTAGCCTTGTTTCTTTTTGCTCAGAATTGTTTGGTTATCAGGTTTCTCTTTTGGTCCTATATAAATTTAAGGGTAATTTTTTTAATGTATTTCTATGAAGAATGTTATGGTTGTTTCGGTTGCAGTTCATACAATCTACAAATTGATTTTGGTGAAGTAGTCTTTTTACAATATTAATGATACCAATTGGTGAATATGGATCTTCCTACATATTATTATCTTACACAATGCCTTTGTTCTGAGATAAAAATTAAATTGTGGTAGTCTCAACTACCAGATATTTCAGGTTTGTTTGTTTTGTTTTGTTTTTCTGGAGGGATATTGCAAATGGGAGTGTGTCTCTGATTTCTTTCTCAGTATGTTTATTGGGGTGCTTAGAAAGGGTATTTATTTTTTAATAATAATTTTTATTTATTTATTTATATTAATCACAGGTTATTTACTTTGTATCCCAGCCATAGCCCCCTCCTTCATTCCCTCCCAATTCCACCCTCCCTCCCTCATCTCTGCCCCTTTCCAAGTCCACTGATAGAGGAGGTCTCCTCCCCTTCAGTCTGACCCTAGCTTATCAGTTCTCTTCAGGACTGGTTGCAGTGTCCTTTTCTGTGACCTAGCAAGGCTGTTCCTTCCTCGAGGGGAGGGGTCGAAGAGCCAGCCATTGAGTTCATGTCAGAAACAGTCCCTGTTCCCCTTGTTAGTGGATACCCACTTGGATACTGAGCTACCATGGGCTATATCTGAGCAGAGTTATATCCATACATTGCCTTGGTTGGAGAAACAGTCTCATAAAAGACCCTGTGCCCTGATATATGTGGTCCTTGTGGAGCTCCTGTCCTCTCCAGGTCTTACTAACTGTCCCTTGTTTCATATGATTCCCTGTACTCTGCAGAAGGTTTGGTTATGAGTCTTAATATCTACTTTGATACACTGCTAGGTAGACTTTCAAAGGCCCTCTGTGGTAGGTTCCTGTCCTGTTACTTGTTTTCTCCTATGTACAATGGACATCCCACTTGTCTTTTTAAGTGAGGATTGATCATCTTATCCTGGGTCCTCTTTCATGAAATCATGATATTTGCAGGCAAATGGTGGGACCTAGAAACAATCATCCTGAGTGAGGTATCCCAAAAGCAGAAAGACACACATGGTATATACTCACTTATATAGACCTATAAGATAGGATAAACATACTGAAATCTATAAACCTAAAAAAGATAAACAAGGCTACTGATTTTTGTAAGTTGGTTTTGTAAATCTACTTATTTATTTTTTAACTTTTTTTTTGACTAATTACAGTTTATTCACTTTGAATCTCCCTTGTAGCTCCCTCCCACCTTCCCTCCCAATCACACACTCTCCTCCTTCTCTACCCATGTACCTCCCCAAGTCCACTGATAGGGGAAGTCTTCCTTCTGATCCTAGTCTATCAGGTCTCATCAAGAGTGGCTGTATTGTCTTCCTCTGTGGCCTAGTAAGGCTGCTTCCTCATCAGGGGGAGGTGACCAGAGAAGAAGCCAATCAGTTCATGTCAGAGACAGGCCCTGTTCCCATTACTATGGAACCCACTTGGACACTGAGCTGCCATGGGCTACCTCTGTGCAGGGGTTCTAAGTTATCTCCATGAATGGTCCTTGGTTGGAGTATCAGTCCCAGAAAAGATCTCTGTGCCCAGTTTTTTTGGTTCTGTTATTCTCCTTCTGGAGCTATTGTCCTCTCCAGGTCTTTGTATCTCCCCCTTCTTTTTTTTATTATCTTTTTTTAATTTTGTATTTTTTATTAATTACAGTTTATTCAGTTTGTATCCCCCCATAAATCCTCCCTCCTCCCCTCCCAGCCCCACCCTCTCTCCCCCTTCTTTTAGCTTGCCCCTCCCAAGTCCACTGATAGGGGAGGTCCTCCTCTCCTTTCTTCTGATCTTAGTCTATAAGATCCCATCAGGAATGGCTGCATTGTCATCTTCTGTGGCCTAGTAGGGCTGCTCTCCCCTCACGGGGAGGTGATCAAAGAACAGGCCTATCAGATTATGTCAGAGGCAGTCCCTATTCCCATTACTATGGAACCCACTTGGATACTACGCTGTCATGGACTACATCTGTGCAGGGGTTCTAGGTTATCTCCATGCATGTTCCTTGGTTGGAATATGAGTCCCTGGGGAGACCCCTGTATTCAAATTTTCTGGTTCTGTTGCTCTCCTTGTGGGGTTCCTGTCCTCTCTAGATCTTACTATTTCCCACTTCTTACTTAAGATTCCATGCACTTTGTCCATCAGTTGGCCTTAAGTCTCAGTGTCTGCTTTGATAGTCTGTAGGGCAGAGCCTTTCAGAGGCCCTCTGTGGCAGGTTTCTAGGTTGTTTCCTGTTTTCTTCTTCTTCTGATGTCTATCCTCTTTGCCTTTTGGGATGGGGATTGAGCGTTTTAGTCAGGGTCCGCTCTCTTGATTAGATTCTTTAGATGTTCAGGGTTTTAGTAGGTTTATCCTATGTTATATGTCTATATGAGTGAGTATATACTGTGTGTGTGTTTCTGCTTCTGGGACAGCTCACTCAGGATGATCCTTTCCAAGTCCCACCATTTACCTGCAAATTTCATGATTTCCTTATTTTTCAATGCAGAGTAATACTCCATTGTGTAGATGTACCACAATTTGTGCATCCATTCCTCCACTGAGGGGCATCTAGGCTGTTTCCAGCTTCTGGCTATTACAAATAAGGCTGCTATGAACATGGTTGAGCAAATGTCCTTATCGTGTACTTGAGAATCTTTTGGAAATATGCCTAGGAGTAGTATAGCTGGATTTTGAGCAAGTGCTATTCCTAGTTGTCTGAGAAAGCGCCAGATAGATTTCCAGAGTGGTTGTACCAGTTTACATTCCCATCAGCAATGGAGGAGGGTTCTCCTTTCTCCACAGCCTCTCCACCATGTGTTGTCACTTGAGTTTTTCATCTTGGCCATTCTGATGGGTGTAAGGTAAAATCTCAGGGTGGTTTTGATTTGCATTTCCTGAATAGCTAATGACTTTGAGCATTTCTTTAAGTGTTTCTCTGCCATTTGATATTCTTCAACATAGAATTCTCTGTTTAGCTCTGTTCCCCATTTTTTAGGTGGATTACTTGGTTTGCTGCTTTTCAGCTTCTTTTGTTCTTTATATATACTGGATATGAGTCCTCTGTCAGATAAACGGTTGGTGAAGATTCTTTCCCAGTCTGTAGGCAGCTGTTTTGTTTTGATGATGGTGTCCTTTGCTTACAGAAGCTTTTTGTATCCATTCCTCAACTGAGGGGCATCTACAGCTCCATAAGGAGAGCAACAGATCCAAAAATTTTGGGCACAGGGGTCTTTTCTGAGACTGATACTCCAGTCAAGGACCACTCATGGAGATGGCCTGGAACCCATGCACAGAGGTAGCCTATGGCAGTTCAGTATCAAAGTGTCCTCCATAGTAAGGGAGACAGGTACTGTCTCTGACAGGAACTGATTGGCCTGCTCTTTGATCACCTCTCCCTGGGGGGGGAGGGGGAGCAGCAGCCTTACCAGGCCACAGAAGACAGTGCAGCCACTCCTGATGAAACCTGATAGACTAGGATCAGAGGGACAGGGAGGAGGACCTCCCTTATCAGTGTACTGGGAGAGGGACACGGGTGGGAAAGAAGAAGGGTAGAATTGGGAGGGAAGAAAGGAGGAAGGTACAGGGGAGATTCAAAGTGAATAAAATGTAATTAATAAAAATAAAATAATTAAACAATAAAAATATTTCATAAAATAAAATAAAAAATAAAGTAGGTAAAGAACCTGAATGGGCATTTCTCAATAGAAGACATGCAGATTGCCAAAAATTTTACAAAATTGTCCTGCATCACTGATCTTCAGAGAAACCTAATTTAAACCATAATAAGATATGCTCTCATATTTGTTACAATGCCTTCAAAGGATACCAAGCAATGATGAAGACGTGAAGAAAAGGGAAACTTCCTGACTTTTAAGTTGGGAATATTGAATTAGCATACTTGCTATAAATTGAGGACATGACACATAATTTTTTGTTGATATGGGTCACAAATAATTCAGGTTGCTTTTCTTTGTTAGAATAAAAGAAAAATGCTGACACTCTTTCTTGCTTTGCCATCATATTCTACTCTATCAATAATTTGGGAAGCAGTTATTAAATATCTTCTCGATTTTGAGAATGAAATAAACAAGACACACAATATCCCAGCGGTCCTGAAATGACAAGTGAATGGGAAAGTAGATGTGTGTCTTGGACAAAGAAGTTAGTGAAAGGTAAATAGTATAGTTTCTATCAGTGATGTGCAGAAAATTCCTCAGATCTCTCACAGTATTGCAGAGACCATTCTTAAGTGGTTTGTGCCAAACATTTGCTGATATCTTAGGAGTGTGGAAATCTCCGAGTAGCACCTTTTTTACCCACAGAGAAAGCTGTCTGCAGGACCTGAGGTTTTATTAGAAATTCGTTTTATTATTAGATCAAACGCATTTAGTCTAGATGGTGCAAAATGTGTGCATATATTATTGAATTAAACTAAATGCATCCTTAGTTAACATGTTCTTCTCTTATTAATTAAGCAATTAAGTGGTGAGTTGCAACAAAATTTCTTAGAAATATGCAATTATATTATTGGGCAAAGTATCCAGACACGACTATAACAGTTTTACTTTCTCATGTTTAATACAGACACCCACTGGGTATAGAGAGAACCAGTCTTCACAGCACTTCCGCAGATGTTGAAACTTTTATAATGTTCAGTGGTAGGAACAATAAGAAAGCCATGTCTGTTTCTGGTATAGGATATAACATTTCTGGAAGCCACCGGACATGCAGAATAAAAATGACCAGGGACAAAAAGATATTTGGAGAAGATAAAGAAGTAGATTAAATCATGAAATATGAATAAATTGTTAAAAGAAAGACTGAAAGGCCAGGATGGGGCTCACCAATCGTTTTAAATACATAATGAACATGGAGGAAATGAAGGAATGACACAAGGACCTCAGAACTCAAGAGCAAGATCTTACTTTCCTTCAGCCAAAAAGGCTCAAGAAAACCTTTCAAAAACTTCGTTTATGTAGCCATTACACATATGCCTGTGTGTATGCCTGCGCACACACAAGTACATGCTCACAGAGACTTAATCTACTAACAGCTCCTTAGAGCATTGAGGCAAACTTTACAAATTATTCACGAGTAAGGTTATTTCTAGAGTGTGTGCTGGCTTGGTCCAATACGAAATACTATAGGTTTCTAGAACTCAAGAAAATCCTGTTCTTTGATCTACTGTTTTCTGTATAACTAGAGTCATGTATCCTGACAAGGGTCACATTCCCCTGGGTTTAGTATAGTTGAAACACACTATTTAAAAATAAAAAAAATTCTCTTTGGAGCTAAAAGATCTTATTGCTTTAGGTGACAAAAATATATACTGCAAAGATTTCTGTACCCTAAAGGTAATTCTGTAATTCTTGTTAACAACAACAAAAGATTTAAAATATAATAACATATTTATCCCCTTGTCTTTCCTTCCTCCAATCTCTCCTGTGCTTCCCTAGTCCCATTAAATTTGTGGTTTCTTCTGGCGGAGCACATCAAAGAAGCAGGGCCAAACCAGAGAACAGAGAGCCCAGATACGCCAATCTCTGCCAAGTGTCCTGCCTGTAAGTGAGTGCACCCTTGAGAATCTGCAGCTCCACTGATCCTGGGTTCTACTAAAACAGAAGCCAGGCATCGAACCCCCTCCCACCCATATACCCACTTTGGGAAACAGAGGGGCACTTGGAACATTGAAGTTCCTGCTCTGTGGGTCTAATTGAGGAGTTAAGGCAGTTAATGCCAGAAATTGCGCTGCGATCATCACTAGCGCCTGCGACATATACATTGCAGAGCCCCTCCCACACACTCAAGGGTTCAACATTAGCCATCACTCTGTCCCTCGAGACACACGCCCACACCCACTTACACACACACACACATATACACACACACGCACGCACGCTTGCATTTGCCTCTGTTTGCGCCTGCGTACTTTCCTCCCACAGGTACAGCTAGTCCTCAGCACATGCTAAGGACACGGGACCTCTCTCAACTTCCTGAAGAATTCTCCAGACTCGAGAGAGAGACAGTACCAGTCTGATCGGCAGAATCCAAAAACAAACAGGGAAGGTCTCAGACAAGCCAATGGCCAGGGGTAGGCGAAAGAACACTTCCAACATAAATCAGGACATCATGACTTCACCAGCAAACCCCAAAATCGATGGATACTCCAATTCATCAGAAGCACAGGAAAATGACCTTAAAGCCATGCTTGCTCAATTATTTGAGGCTTATAAGGAGGAAATGAACAAATCTTTCAAAGAGTTGGCCAGTCAATTGGAGGTAAAGAAAGAAGAAATAGACAAAACCCTTAAAGAAACACAGGCAAACATAGCCAAACAAATAGAGGCACAAGTAGAGAAAAAATTAGTGGCATACAAAAAGGAAATGAACAAAGAAATAGAGTCCATCGTAGAGAGACAGGAATCCAAATTCAAACACATAAAAGAAATGATGCAAGGCATGAAAACAGAATTAGAATCAATAAAGAAAACACAAAATGAGAAAACTCTTGAGCTGGAGAACTTGGAGAAAAGATCAGGAACCACAAAAGTAAGCATCACCAACAGAATACAAGAGATGGAAGAGAGAATCTCTGGAGCTGAAGACACACTTGCAGAAATTGATACTTCTCTCAAAGAAAAAGTAAAATCAGAAAAATTCCAATCACAAAATATCCAAGAAATCAAGGATGCTATGAAAAGACAAAATCTAAGAATAATAGGAATTGATGAAAAAGAAGACTCCAGGCTCCAAGGTCCAGAAAATATTTTCAAGAAAATCATAGAAGAAAATTTTCCCAACTTAAAGAAAGAGATGTCCATAAATATACAAGAGGCCTACAGAACACCAAATAGACTAGACCAGAAAAGAAACACATCACGTCACATCATAGTCAAAACACTAAATCTACAGAACAAAGAAAAGATATTAAAAGCAGCAAGGGAAAAAGGCCAAGTAACATATGAAGGTAGACCTATCAGAATCACACCAGACTTCTCATCAGAAACTATGAAAGCCAGAAGGGCCTGGGCAAGCATCATGGAGACTCTAAGAGATCACAAATGTCAACCCAGACTACTATACCCTGCAAAGCTTTCAATCAACATAGATGGAGAAAACAAAATATTCCATGACAAAACTAAATTTACGCAATATCTATACAGCAAACCAACCCTACAGAAGATACTAGAAGGAAAACTCCAATCCAACGAAAACGAATTCACCCAAGAAAACAGGGCATACAGATAACATCCCAACAAAAATGAAAAGAAAACAAGCAATGAAACAAGGTAAGATCATCGACTCCATTACAAAAGGAACTAACATGCATTGGTCAATATTATCTATCAATATTAATGGACTCAACTCACCAATAAAAAGACACAGGCTAACAGAATGGTTACGGAAACAGGACCCAACATTCTGTTGCATCCAAGAAACACACCTATGCAACAAAGATAAACACTACCTCAGAGTAAAGGGCTGGAAAAATGTTTTTCAAGCAAATGGTTCCAGAAAACAAGCTGGAGTAGCCATCCTAATATCTAATAAAATAGACTTTCAACCCAAGTTAATCAAAAAAGATAAGGAGGGCCACTATATTCTCATCAAAGGAAAAATCCAACAAGAGGACATCACAATTTTGAATATCTATGCCCCAAATACAAGAGCACCTACATTCGTAAATGAAACAATATTAAAGCTTAAATCATACATTGATCCTAATACCTTAATAGTGGGAGACTTCAACAACCCACTCTCATCAAGGGACAGATCAACCAGACAGACACCAAATAGGGAAATAAAAGCACTCACAGAATCCCTAAATCAAATGGACCTAATAGATGTCTACAGATCTTTTCACCCAAACTCAAAAGAGTACACCTTCTTTTCAGCACCACACGGAACCTTCTCCAAAATAGACCATATAGTTGGTCACAAAGCAAGCCTCAACAGATACAAAAGGATTGAAATAATCCCTTGTATACTATCTGACCACCATGGACTAAAGCTGGACATCAACAACAACAGAAACAACAAAAAGCCGACACGCACATGGAAACTGAACAACTTACTACTCAATGACAGCTGGGTCAAGGAAGAAATAAAGAAAGAAATTAAAGACTTTCTAGAATTCAATGAAAATGAAGGCACAACATACCCAAATTTATGGGACACATTGAAAGCAGTGCTCAGAGGAAAATTTATAGCACTAAGTGCCTACAAGAAGAAATCCGTAACATCACATACAAACAACTTAATGGCCCAACTGAAAAACCTAGAAAAAAAAGAAGCAGATACACCCAAGAGGAGCAGACGGCTGGAAATAATCAAACTAAGGGCAGAAATCAATCAATTAGAAACAAATAAAATTATCCAAAGAATCAATGAAACAAAAAGCTGGTTCTTTGAGAAAATCAACAAGATAGACAAACCGTTAGCCAAACTAACTAAAAAGCAGAGAGAAACCATACAAATCAGCAAAATCAGACAGGAAAATGGGGACATAACTACAGACACTGAGGAAATCCAAACGATTATTAGGTCATACTACAAAAGCCTATATGGCACAAAATTTGAAAATCTAAATGAAATGGATAACTTTCTTGACAGATTCCATCTACCAAAATTAAGTCAAGATCAGGTAGAAAGACTGAATAGTCCTATATCTCCCAAGGAAATTGAAGCAGTCATTAACAGTCTCCCCTCCAAAAAAAGCCCTGGACCAGATGGCTTCAGCGCAGAATTCTACAAGACCTTCAAAGAAGTACTAACACCAATTCTCCTCAAACTATTCCATAAAATAGAAACAGAAGGAACACTACCAAACTCATTCTATGAAGCCACAGTCACTTTGATACCTAAACCACACAAAGATCCAACCAAAAAAGAGAACTTCAGACCTATCTCTCTTATGAACATTGATGCAAAAATACTCAATAAAATACTTGCAAACCGAATCCAAGAACACATCAAAGATATCATCCACCATGACCAAGTAGGCTTCATCCCAGGAATGCAAGGGTGGTTCAACATACGGAAATCCATCAATGTAATCCACCACATAAACAAAATGAAGGAGAAATACCACATGATCATCTCCTTAGATGCTGAAAAAGCATTTGACAAAATCCAACACCCATTTATGTTTAAAGTCTTGGAGAGATCAGGGATACAAGGCACATACCTAAAGATAGTAAAGGCAATATACAGCAAGCCTATAGCCAACATCAAACTCAATGGAGAGAAACTTAAAGCAATCCCACTGAAATCAGGGACAAGACAAGGCTGCCCACTCTCTCCATATCTCTTTAACATTGTACTTGAAGTCCTAGCCAGAGCAATAAGACAACTAAAGGAGATCAAGGGGATACAAATCGGAAAGGAAGAGGTCAAAGTGTCACTATTTGCAGATGATATGATAGTATACATGAGTGAACCCAAAGATTCAACCAGAGAACTTCTTCAGCTGATAAACACCTTCAGCAAAGTGGCAGGATACAAAATCAACTCAAAAAAATCAGAAGCCCTCTTGTATACCAAAGACAAAAAGGCCGAGAAAGAAATTAGGGAAACAACACCCTTCACAATAGCCACTAATAACATAAAGTACCTTGGTGTGACTCTAACCAAGCAAGTGAAAGACCTGTTTGAGAAAAACTTCAAGTCTTTGAAGAAAGAAATTGAAGAAGATCTCAGAAGATGGAAAGATCTCCCGTGCTCATGGATTGGTAGGATTAACATTGTGAAAATGGCCATCCTGCCAAAAGCAATTTACAGATTCAATGCAATTCCCATCAAAATACCAACTCAATTCTTTACAGACCTTGAAAAAAAGATTCTCAGCTTCATATGGAGAAACAAAAAACCCAGAATCTCCAAAACAATTCTGTACAACAACAGATCATCTGGAGGTATCTCCATTCCCGATCTCAAGCTGTACTACAGGGCAACAGTAATAAAAACTGCATGGTATTGGCATAGAAACAGAAAGGAGGATCAATGGAATCGCATAGAAGACCCAGAAATAAACCCACACACCTATGAATACTCAATATTTGACAAAGAAGCCAAATCCATTCAATGGAAAAAAGACAGCATCTTCAACAAATGGTGCTGGACCAACTGGATGTCTACATGCAGAAAAATGAAAATAGACCCATATTTATCACCCTGCACAAAACTAAAGTCCAAGTGGATCAAGGACCTCAACATAAAACCAGATACTCTAAATCAGCTGGAAAAAAAAGTGGGAAACAGCCTAGAACTCATTGGCACAGGAGACAACTTCCTGAACAGAACACCAACAGCACAGGCTCTAAGAGCAACAATCAATAAATGGGACCTCATGAAACTGAAAAGCTTCTGTAAAGCAAAAGACACTGTCATCAAAACAAATAGACAGCCTACAGATTGGGAAAGAATCTTCACCAACCCTTTATCTGACAGAGGGCTAATATCAAGTATATATAAAGAACTAAAGAAGCAGAAAAGCAACAAACCAAGTAATCCAATTAAAAAATGGGGAACAGAGCTAAACAGAGAATTCTCGAAAGAGGAACATCGAATGGCAGAGAAACACTTAAAGAAATGCTCAACCTCATTAGCCATTAGGGAAATGCAAATCAAAACGACCCTGAGATTTCACCTTACACCCATCAGAATGGCCAAGATGAAAAACTCAAGTGATAGCACATGCTGGAGAGGTTGTGGAGAAAAGGGAACCCTCCTCCATTGCTGGTGGGAATGTAAACTGGTTCAACCACTCTGGAAGTCAATCTGGCGCTTTCTCAGACAACTAGGAGTAGTGCTACCTCAAGACCCAGCTATACCACTCCTAGGTATATACCCAAAATTTGCTCAAGTACACAACTAGGACATTTGTTCAACCATGTTCATAGCAGCTTTATTTGTAATAGCCAGAACTTGGAAACAACCCAGATGTCCATCAACGGAGGAATGGATACAGAAATTGTGGTATTTTTACACAATGGAATACTACTCAGCAATCAAAAAGGAGGAAATCATGAAATTTGCAGGCAAGTGGTGGGATCTAGAAAAGATCATTCTGAGTGAAGTATCCCAGAAGGAGAAAGACAAACTTGGTATATACTCGCTTATATAGACCTACAAGACATGATAAACATAATGAAATCTACACACCTAAAGAAGATAATCAAGAAAGTGGACACAGGCGAAGGTGATTAATCCTCATTTAGAAAGACAAATGGGATGTGCCTTGAACTTATGACAGGAGTCTACCACAAAAGGCATCTGAAAGACTCTACCTAGCAGTGTTTCAAAGCAGACACTAAGACTCATAACCAAACCCTCGGCAGAGTGCAGGGAATCATATGAAAGAAGGGAAGTTAGTATGATATGGAAAGGATAGGAGCTCTACAAGGACCAAATATATCTGGGCACAGGGTCTTTTCTGAGACTGAAACTCAACCAAGGACCATCTATGGATATAACCTAGAACTTCTGCTCGGATGTGGCCTGTGGTAGCTCAGTAACCAAGTAGTTTTCCAAAGTAAGGGGGACACGGACTATTTCTAACAGGATCTCAAGGGCAGGCTGTTTGACACCTCCCCCCAGGGGAGGAGCAGTCTGTTAGGCCACAGAGGAGGACTTTGCAGCCAGCCCTGAAGATACCTGATAAAACAGGGACAGATGAAAGGGGAGGAGGTCCTCCCCTATCAGGGGACTTGGAAAGGGGCAGGGAGGAGACCAGGGAGGGAGTGTGGGGTTGGGGAGGGAATGAGGGAGCGGGATACAGCTGGGACACGGAGTTAACAAAATGTAACTAAAAAGAAAAAAAAAATAAAATAAAATAAAAAAAAAAAAAAAATTTGTGGTTTCTTTTCCTTTTTTACATATAAATATATAAATAAGCATATACATATAAAATATGTATTTGTAAATTTATAAATACAACGTCTGAGTCTGTTTAGTGTTGCTTGTGTGTCTATGACTTCAAGCCTGACCACTTTACATTGGGTAATCCATTAGAGGATTCATTCCTAAGAAAAACTAGTAAGAGACAAGCAGTTTGCTCGTAGGATTACTATGCAAAATTTCCTAATTTTATGTTCATTCATAGATTTTAAAATGCAAGAAAATACTACTAAATATGACTCAAACGTTTTTGGAAAGCAAACAATTCACTTAGGAAAGAAGGTAGTTAGATTAAAGCCCCCAGCAAGTTACATAATGGAAGCCAAGAGCAGTCGAGTCAGCTCATCATAGAATCTCAGTTTTGAGAATGCCAGGAAGAAAGATCAGAGTAAGTAAAATGGTACATTAAAAAAAAATCCATATCCATCAATTGTCTTGTAGCTAATCTACAGTGGAAGGAAAAGAAAATCAATTTGTATCTACCCACAAAGAGGAGGGCTATGAGAGATATTATGGGAAGCAGAAAGAAGATTTGTCTAGAGAAATCTTAGACCTGCTTTGAAATGCAGGCAGAATCCTAAAGCAAGCAAATTAACAATGCAATTCCCCCAGGAAATTTGGGAAGTCTAAAGAGATAGTAAATAGGTTAAAAAAAAAAGTTAGCTGGATTTGTCTAAGAATAGAATAGAGGAAATGCCTGATGGCTGGAATATAAATATGTATATTTTGAAAACATAATTCATTTTTTTAAAAAAATTAGATATTCTTATATCCTAAAAATCACGTTTTCCTACTCCTAGGCAATAGCTTTCCATAAACATATATAAGTGTTTGCCTAGAAACATATGTATGATTTTTCATAGCAGTCTTAATCAACATTAGATAGAAGAAAAACAATCCCATCCACATCGACAGAGAGATTTGTAGGTAATTTGTAATGTGCACTCACATGTTGCGATCTCATCCATCAATGCAAGGCAATGCATTACAAGTGTAAGCACCAATATGATGTTGAGATAGAAGCAATCCTCAGAAGACTATATAGAGTATGATGCAATTTTATGCTGCCTACTGAAGAAAGATTGCAAACCAGATTGTTTATAAGTAACAGTGTGTGACATCAAATATTTCAAAAGCTATTTTGCAAGACAAAAGTTGAGAAAATAATTTTCTTCTTGGTGCAGAAACAAACAGAACAGCAAAGGAGCTCCTGGGAATTGTACATAGCATTGTATTATTATGTAGGACTCTTAGTTCAGAGAAATAGATTTTATTATTTATATATAAATACATACCTATGTGTATAACTTGTGAGATATTACATAATAAAATAATTCAACATAAATTCCAGTTTAAGAGAAGAAAAATGATGAAAAGCCTGAGACTGTTGTTTAACTGGACATGGATAAACCTGTCAGTTAGGGATGAAAAGTGAAAAGTTCAATATAAGGTTATGTTTATAATTTTAAAGAAAGACAAGACTACATTTTTTAAAGGAGCAAAGCATTTCTAGAACAAAGAACTAACAAATTCAGTGGCTCCAGTGGAGAGACTCCAGGATTGCAGGATAATGTGAGTTCAGCTAATTTAAGATTAAAAGAAGAAGAAGAAGAAGAAGAAGAAGAAGAAGAAGAAGAAGAAGAAGAAGAAGAAGAAGAAGAAGAAGAAGAAGAAGAAGAAGTTGTGACAGGGAGAATCAAGAGACAGGTGGCTGCTGTAGTTCAGTCCCAAGGGTGGAGATTAAGATTCTGTGTTAACTCTCTCCCTACCTCTTCAACATAGTACTTGAAGTCCTAGCCAGAGCAATAAGACAACTAAAGGAGATCAAGGGGATACAAATTGGAAAGGAAGAGGTCAAAGTGTCACTATTCGCAGATGATATGATAGTATATATGAGCGACCCCAAAAATTCAACCAGAGAATTCCTCCAGTTGATAAACACCTTCAGCAAAGTGGCAGGATACAAAATCAACTCAAAAAAATCAGAAGCCCTCCTGTATACCAAAGACAAAAGGGCCGAGAAAGAAATTAGGGAAACAACACCCTTCAAAATAGCCACTAACCAGATAAAGTACCTTAGGGTGACACTAACCAAGCAAGTGAAAGACCTGTTTGAGAAAAACTTCAAGTCTCTGAAGAAAGAAATTGAAGAAGATCTCAGAAGATGGAAAGATCTCCCATGCTCATGGATTGGTAGGATTAACATTGTGAAAATGGCCATCCTGCCAAAAGTAATCTACAGATTCAATGCAATCCCCATCAAAATACCAACTCAATTCTTTACAGACCTTGAAAAAAAGATTCTCAGCTTCATATGGAGAAACAAAAAACCCAGAATCTCCAAAACAATCCTGTACAACAACAGATCATCTGGAGGTATCTCCATCCCTGATCTCAAGTTGTACTACAAAGCAATAGTAATAAAAACTGCATGGTATTGGCATAAAAACAGAAAGGAGGATCAATGGAACCGCATAGAAGATCCAGAAATAAACCCACACACCTATGAATACTCGATATTTGACAAAGAAGCCAAAACCATTCAATGGAAAAAAGACAGCATCTTCAACAAATGGTGCTGGTCCAACTGGATGTCCACATGCAGAAAAATGAAAATAGATCTATATTTATCACCCTGCACAAAACTAAAGTCCAAGTGGATCAAAGACCTCAACATAAAACCAGATACTCTAAATCTGTTAGAAGAAAAAGTGGGGAACAGCCTAGAACTCATTGGCACAGGAGACAACTTCCTGAACAGAACACCAACAGCACAGGCTCTAAGAGCAACAATCAATAAATGGGACCTCATGAAACTGAAAAGCTTCTGTAAAGCAAAGGACACTGTCATCAAAACAAAACGCCTGCCTACAGATTGGGAAAGAATCTTCACTAACCCTTTATCTGACAGAGGACTAATATCAAGTATATACAAAGAACTAAAGAAGCTGAAAAGCAGCAAACCAAGTAATCCAATTAAAAAATGGGGAACAGAGCTAAACAGAGAATTCTCGACAGAGGAATATCGAATGGCAGAGAAACACTTAAAGAAATGCTCATCCTCATTAGCCATCAGGGAAATGCAAATCAAAACGACCCTGAGATATCACCTTACACCCATCAGAATGGCCAAAATGAAAAACTCAAGGGACAACACATGCTGGAGAGGTTGTGGAGAAAGGGGAAGCCTCCTCCACTGCTGGTGGGAATGTAAACTGGTACAACCACTCTGGAAATCTATCTCGCGCTTTCTAAGACAATTAGGAATAGTGCTTCCTCAAGACCCAGCTATACCACTGCTAGGTATATACCCAAAGTTTGCTCAAGTACACAAAAGGGATATTTGCTCAACCATGTTTATAGCAGCTTTATTTGTAATAGCCAGAACCTGGAAACAACCCAGATGTCCATCAACGGAGGAATGGGTACAGAAATTGTGGTATTTTTACACAATGGAATACTACTCAGCAATCAAAAAGGAGGAAATCATGAAATTTGCAGGCAAATGGTGGGATCTAGAAAAGATCATCTTGAGTGAAATATCCCAGAAGGAGAAAGACAAACACGGTATATACTCACTTATATAGACCTATAAGATATAATAAACATAATGAAATCTATACACCTAAAAAAGATAATCAAGAGACCAGACATGGGGTAAGATTATCAATCCTCGTTTTGAAAGACAGATGGGATACGCATTGAACATTGACAGGAGTTTACTGAGCGCATTGGAAAGACTCTAACTAACAGTGTTTTCAAAGCAAAGACTTGTGACCAAACCTTTGGCAGAGTACAGGGAATCATAAGAAGGGGAGTTAGACTGATGAGGAAAGGATAGGAGTTCCACATGGACCAAAGATATCTGGGCACAGGGTCTTTTCTGAGACTGACATGCAACCAAGGACCATGTATGAATGTAACCTAGAACCTCTGCTCAGATGTAGCCTGTGGTAGCTCAGTAACCAATTGGTTTCCCATAGTGAGGGGAACAAGGACTATTTCTAACAGGAACTCAACGGCTGGCTCTTTGGCCTCCCCATCCCCCAAGGGAGGAACAGTCCTGTTAGGCCACAGAGGAGAGCTTTGCAGCCAGTCCTGAAGATACCTGATAAAACAGGATCAGATGAATGGGGAGGAGGTCCCCCCTATCAGTGGACTTGGCAAGGGGCACGGTGGAGATGAGGGAGGGAGGGAGGGGCTGGGAGGGAATGAGGGATCGGGACACGGCTGGGGTACAGAGTTAATAAAATGTAACTGATAAGAAAAAAATAAAATACAAAAAAAAATAAATAAATAAAACAAAAAAACAAAACAAAAAAAAGATTCTGTGTTAAATGTTCAATAAAGATGAAAAGTAAACATATTGAGACCTTAACTTCCATGATGAAGCACTGAGACACTTTGAGGGGGGAAAGCAATAAGAAAAACTGTTCAAAACCTATGCCTGTGGCATCTGAAGCAGAACGGCACCAACTTTTCTATTGATTGGTAGATAACATAACCTTTTTCAGTTGCCTGCTATAATGAGCTCTGAGTTGTATTGATAACATTAGTTTTATTTCTCCAAACTGAATTCTTCTCTTAGTAACTTAGCCATTGTCTCTTGAAAAACAACAACAACAACAACAACACACACACACACACACAAAACAACAACAAGAACTAGAATTCAATTATGGCTAGTTCCTTAGAAATGCCACAGCCCACAGGCAAGCCTTTGGAAGTACTTGTATTGATTTAAGGATACTTTTATTTATCAATTTCCCTGAACATCCTAAAAAGCTGTCTACACAGGCCACAGTACCATATTGACAGCTTAGCTTGCCAAATGTAACAATTTTGTTTTCATTACTGAAAAGTAGCACAGTTTAGCTAGTTTCTAATGCCAAATTGTGTGAGCTTTTAAATTTCCAATGGATGAAGGTAATTTTAGTCAAGGAAGACTATATTTTCTTCTTTTTTATTATTTTGTGTTTTTTTCATATGCATTGTTTCGCCTACTTGTATATCTGTGTGATGGTGTCTTATCTTGGAGTTATAGACAGTTGTGAGCTGCCATGTGGGTGCTGGGATTTAGACTTGGGTCCTTTAGAAGAATATTCAGTGCTCTTAACCACTGGGCCATCTCCAGCCCCTATATTTTCTCACACAAAATTCTCCCTCACTGCTGTGGACAGCTAAAGTAATCTGAGTGACTGAATTTATCACAACTTTTAGTCTTCATTGTGGAACACTCGCCATGAATGCAGCCAAGTTAAAATACTTGTTCCTCTCAATGAGGGGACAAGATTCATGCTTCTTCAAATGGCCCTTCTATTCTGAAGCAACAGCGAGGACAGTAGAGACATATCTACCACTGGAAGGCTATATGCAAACGGTGTGGTATAGTTGAAAAACACAGAGGTTTTAACACTTGGATATCTGAAATCACATCTCCTCCTCATGGTTGTCTGTGTTCAAAATTTCCATTGCTCACTTTTTTTTTTTTAAGTGGCAAATAAACATTGTTGGCAAGATTAAGTGGTGTGTGTGTTATACGTGTATATATATATATATATATATATATATATATATATATATATATATATATATATATATATATATATATATAT